>NC_061867.1:54683770-54983770 GCF_907164915.1 Impatiens glandulifera | reverse complement strand
TTATTTTATAAAAAAAAACTAGATTAAATCCTAACAAAAATATGTTGTGAAGAGACAATAAAGTAAAAAATTAACTAGAATAGTATTCGGTAAATATTTATAAAAATTAATAATTTAAATATATTGTTATGACAATAGAAAATATATATATTTTTTTTAAAAATTAGGTGAATTTATTGATTTTGTTATTAAAAAGTTATATAAATTAATAATTGAAATATATATATATTTATATATATATTTATATATTTATATATATATATATATATTTATATATATATATTTATATACATAATAAAATTTATAAAAATAATAATTTTAAAATATATATCAAAATATAAATAATTTAATTTATAAAAATAATAACTTAAATATATCACATTTATAAAAATAATAATAAAAATATATCGAATTTATAAAAATAATAATTTAAATATATCACAATTATACAAATAATAATTTAAATATATCAAATTTATAAAATAATAATTAAAATATATATATATATATTAATGAGTTTAAATTAAAAAAGTTAATTAATTTTAAAAAAAAAAATAAAAGAACTAAATTTAAATAATAAGTTAGGTTAATTTGAAAATAAAGAAACAAATTGAAGAAAAAAACAAGATTATATTGAGAATTTCTTTTGTTAGGTATGTTTGAAAAAATAATATATTATTAACTATTTTAATATATATTAGCTATATTATTTAAACATTGGTTTCAATAGTATATTACAATATCTAAAGTGTAAACATTTTTTTCTATATGTTTAATGTTATTAAGAAGATAAAATTTTTGTTCAATTTTTAACTTTTTAATTTTAAAAAAAAATATTTGCAGTTAAAATGTTATCTTATTAAATTTTAGAATGATGTGTCAATACATCACCAGTTGGAAAAAGATAAAATATGAGGTGAGAGAACAGAGTGAAATTTTGTTATTTTTTTTGCTAATCAAATTCTGGCACATCATTCCTTTCTCATTCGCTCTCCCAATCATTTCTCATTATTCAATATGTGAACTTTGTTGTAAATAATAAAATAATAAGATAATTTTGTTTAGAAAAATAAAAAAATATATTAGAATTATAATGAAAACAAATTGTTTTAATTATATTGTTATTCTAATTCTTAATCTTAAATCATTAATCAAATTTGAGAATTTGAATTATAACCTTCAATTCTATTTTTTTTTACCAAATATACTTCAAAGTTTTAAATTTATGATATTAAGATGGTATTTTTGTATAAACTATTTGAAATTTTTATTGAAATAAAGTGAATTTATTTATTTTAAAAAATATATATTGTCAAACAAAGAATGTTTTAAAATATTTAGAGTGGAATTAAACGAACAAATATTATTAAATTTGTTAATATATATAAATAAATAATTCAAAATCTATAGATTTCCAGATAGATGAATGATTAGAGAGGGGAATTTAGGAGGAAAAACCAGTGATGTGGAGAAACCGTTATTCATTCTCCCAAATTTTTTCCCTTATCACTCTCTTTCCAGATATGATAAATATTTAAAATTTGTTAAAATTCAAAATTTTGTTATTTAGAGAATTTTTTTTTTTTTTTTAGTATTATACAATAATTTGTAACTAATTTTTTTAATCATGTTTAGTCCGACTTTATGGAGGTTGGATCACCATTACAATTACGAATTTTGGTTTAGGCAGCTTACATACTTTTTTTTTTTTTTCAATTGTCAATCTTCTTATATAATTTTTTCAATAATTCTTTTAAGTAGTTTACACTATTGGAAATTATGATTTTTTTTTGGGTCAAACTACTTCGATAAATTAAGATATACATGTGTTGTTGATAAATCATAATATATAGATCATCTCACTTCAATTCAATTCAAATTGTATGGGTAAGGAAACAAATTTAAATACATTTTTTTTTTTAAACAACTCTTCAAATTTAAAATAAGTTATCATAACGTTGACCTATTTGGAATCTCCAGATCTATGTATATTTTCAACTCCTCTGTTTTGAATTTTTTAAAAAACTCTTCAAATTTAAAATAAGTTATCAGAATTTATTTAATTTTTTAAGTTTGTTCACCTAAAAAGATTTTGTCACTTTGCATATTGAAAATAATATTTAAATATTTGACAGTGGAAAAATATTATTATTTATTTACTTACTGGCTACTACTTTGTTTTTATTCATTTTCTCATTCTTTTCAAACCAGTTGACTAAATGTTTAATAACAAATAAACATAATTATCAAATAAATTAATTATATACCATTAAAGTCTCCCTATGCTCAAGCCTGAGGGCATTCAACTAGCATTGTTTGTCATATGATTATCTCCTTATACTTTTTTTTTAGTAAATATATATATATAAGAACCGAATAAAAAATTAGAATCACAAAAATAAGAATTGGTGATTATAGTTGATATGGATTTGAAAAGGTAAATCATAAATTATAGATGAAACGAGTTGATACATGTTTTTTTATAGAATAAATAAATAAAATTATTATTATTTTTTTTAGAAAATTAGGGTTTCACTATACATTCTTAAAGTAATAAAAAAAATTCGGAAAGAATTTGAGTCCACCTCATCTTTAAACTAGATTAGCACATTTTTTTAAAGGTTCATATATATATATTAAAATTAATAAAAATCGTTTAAACGCAATAACAAAAACATCATATTAAAACAAAAAAAAATTAAAATAAAAAAATAAAAAACGTTACTAAATAGGTTATCGAGCTCGTAAGTTTTCGAGAATAACGATTAATTTCCCCACAGACTCTACCGTCTTTTTGAAATTAATCTCGAGTAAAAATCATAACAGTAACATTATGAATTATATGCATCGTACGACTACGATCAGTGAAAGTTCAACGATTTTTCTTCAACCAGATAGTCCACCAAATGTAGGTCTGTCATATTAGTCGTATCAATACAAATTTCTCAACAACTACCCAAAGACTCGGGCATCACCCAATGAATCTCAATGATACTCCACAAAAGACTCCAGATACTAGCCACCCTCGACAATACAAAAACAAGCGAGTTGCCGATTCAACCTCATCGTGACACATACGACTAACCATAATATAAAAAATTTGCATGCATATATCATCCGTAAGAATTTCACTGTGAATAACGCTCCATTCAAAGGACCAGATTTTTGATGGAATCTTTGACTCTAAGGGTGTGTTTGATAACCCTGGAATTGGCATTGGAATTGGAATTGGAGGGTTCAATTCCAATTCTTATGTTTGTTAGACACTTTAATATTAAGAATTGGAATTGGAATTAGAATTCCAATGGAATTCAATATAGTGTAATTTGATAGTTCTCAATTCCTATCTTTTTAGGTCGGAATTATAATTCCAAATTAACACGTTTTTCATGTTTTTGAAATGTTTAACACGTTTTTCACACATTAAACACGTTTTACACGTTTTTAACACGTTTTTTACACGTTTAACATATTTTCATATTTTGGCACGTTTAACACGTTTTTGGCACGTTTAACACGTTTAACACGTTTTTGGCACGCTTAACACGTTTTTGACACATTTAACACGTTTTCACGTCCTTGACACGTCTAACACGTTTTTGACACGTTTAACATGATTTTCACGTTTTTAACACGTTTTTGGCACGTTTAACACATTTTTGTCACGTTTAACACGTTTTGACACATTTAACACGTTTTTCACGTCCTTGACATGTCTAACACGTTTTTGACACATTTAACACGTTTTTCACGTTTTGGACACGTTTAACACGTTTTTGACACGTTTAACATGATTTTCACATTTTTAACACGTTTAACACGTTTTTTATATTTTGGCACATTTTGCACGTTTTGGCACGTTTAACAAGTTTTTCACATATTTAACACGTTTTTGACGCATTTAACACGTTTTCACGTTTTTGACACATTAAACACGTTTTTTTTACGTTTTTGACATCTTTAACGCGTTTTCACGTTTTGGCACGTTTAACAAGTTTTTCACATATTTAACACGTTTTTGACGCGTTTAACACGTTTTCACGTTTTTGACACATTAAACACATTTTTTTACGTTTTTGACATGTTTAACGCGTTTTCACGTTTTTGACACATTTAACACGTTTTTTTTACGTTTTTGACACGTTTACCACATTTGACACGTTTTACACGTTTTTCACATTTTGGCACGTTTAACAAGTTTTTCACATATTTAACACGTTTTTGACACGTTTAACACGTTTTCACGTTTTTGACACATTTAACACATTTTTTTACGTTTTTGACACGTTTACCACATTTTTGACACGTTTAACATGTTTTGACACGTTTAACATATTTTTCACATATTTAACATATTTTTGACACGTTTAACACGTTTTCACGTTTTTAACACATTTAACAAATTTTTTTTACGTTTTTGACACGTTTAACATGTTTTCACGTTTTTAACACATTAAATACTTTTTTTACGTTTTTGACACGTTTACCACATTTTTGACACGTTTAACACGTTTTTCACGTTTTGGCATGTTTAACAAGTTTTTCACATGTTTGGAACGTTTAACACGTTTTTGACACATTTTCATGTTTTTAACACGTTTAAAACGTTTTGAACACGTTTAACACGTTGTTGATACGTTTCACATGTTTTTTTTACGTTTTTGACACGTTTGACACGTTTGACACATTTAACACGTTTAACACGTTTTAACACGTTTAACACGTTTAACACGTTTTTCACGTTTTGGCTCGTTTAACAAGTTTTTCGCTTATTTGACACATTTAACACATTTTTGATACGTTTAACACGTTATAACGTTTTTGATAGGTTTAACACGTTTTAAAACTATCAAAACGTGTGGAAAACATGTTAAACATATTAAAAATGTCAAAAACATGTTAAATGTGCCAAAAATGTGAAAAACGTGTGAAAACGTGAAAAACGTGTTAAAATGTGTATAAAACGTGTGAAAACTGTGAAAAACGTGTGAAAAACGTGTAAGAAAACATGAAAGATGTGTGAAAAACATGAAAAACTTGTTAAAACATGTGAAAAACGTGTTAAAACGTGTAAAAAACGTGAAAACGTTTGAAAACGTGAAAAACGTGTTAAAACGTGAAAAACGTGTAAAACGTGAAAAACGTGTGAAAAACGTGAAAACGTGAAAAACGTGTGAAAAACGTGTGAAAACGTGAATAATGTGTGAAAACGTGAAAAACGTGTGAAAAACGTGAAAACGTGTGAAAACGTGAAAAATGTGAAAACGTGTTAGAATGTGTAAAAAACGTGAAAACGTGTTAAAACGTGTAAAAAAACGTGTGAAAAAACGTAAAAAACGTGAAAAACGTGTTAAAACGTGTGAAAAACGTGAAAACGTGAAAAACGTGTGAAAAACGTGAAAAACATGTGAGAAACGTTTGAAAAACGTGAAAACGTGTGGAAAACGTGTTAAAACGTGTGAAAAACGTGATAAACGTGTGAAAAATGTGAAAAACGTATGAAAATGTGAAAAACGTGTTAAAACTTGTGAAAAACGTGAAAAACGTGTGAAAATGTGAAAAAAATGTCAAAAACGTATTAAACGTGCCAAAACGTGAAAACATATTTTAAAAGTTAACATTTTGAACCGATATTTTATTTTACAAACATTGAATTTAGAATTGAATTACAATTCTATCATTTTCCCAAACATAGGAATTGGAATTGAATTACAATTCTATCATTTTTCCAAACATAGGAATTGAATTGTAATTCAATGCCAATTCTCATGAAATTGGAATTAGAATTCCAATTCCAATTCCAATTCCAATTCCCCCTCATCAAACACACCCTAAAAGTTTCTCTTAATAAAAATTATATGAACTCATCTTAGTGAACAATTTGTAGCAATGCCCCCACATAAAAAATATCAATATTTTATCAACGCATAACGTCCTGTTCAAACGGGGACACTTGTTTGCGTCATATCAAAAGTAAAATTCTATTATGAACAAACTCTCCATAATGTTTAATCTCCTTATATCTAATTCGGCTAGAGAAATCACTAAATCAAGGATCAAACATGTCCTTAACTGTGACATTTATGCATATGGCAATGGAAACAAGCTCATGATACGTCGTAGCTAAACTTTTGACACTACACCAACTATTGTCCCAAAAACTTATCGAAGAACCATCCCCTACAATGAATCTAGATTGCTCACAAAAACTTTTCCACATAGAATAAATTTCTTTCCAAATACCCATAAAATATCCATAAAATAAACTTTTCCACATAGACCGGAACATGCACCGAATACCCATAAAATATCCCGAAGGTATTTTAAATTCCTGTAGGTAGCCTGAACCATGTAGAGTGTGTTATCAACGAAAAACAAATGTGATATAGAAAAATGATATCTTTTTACCCACAACTCACTCCATGGATAAGTCTCGAGTTTTCTGTGAACACTATCATTTTTTAGAGAGTTTTCATAAAAGTAACGAACAAGAAATGAGAGAGTGATTCACCTTGTCTAATCCTTCGGGAACTCTTGAAAAAACCATGAGAACTACCATTAATAATGACAAAAAAAACTTAGTCATCGAGAGACAAAATCTAATCCACCCAATTTATTTCATACCATTCTCATTTTGCCCATTACATCAAACAAAAACTCTCAATTGATGTGATCATTAGCTTTTTCGATGTCTAATTTGACAAAAGTACATTTGTCACCTCTTGAATTAGATGAGTCAATGCACTCATTGACTATTAATACAACATCATATATTTGACGACCTTTGATGAACGTCATCTGATTACTAGATATGACGTCTCTAATATCTTTCTCAAATTGTTGACTAAATATTTTGCGACAATTTTATAGAAAGATGAAACGAGACTAATAGGCCTAATGTTCTTCACATCAATAGTCCCTAGAACTTTACGAATAAGACATTTCAAAGTAGAGTTTCAACTCTTATCAAATAATGAAAAGTAATAAAAATGATCCATTGCTTCCATAATTTCGTCTTAAGAAAATGTCATGCATTTTTAAAATAAGTCAGAATAAACACGTCGCATTCCAACGCTTTATTACTTCCGCATCCCTTAATGGCCTCCCCAACTTCTTTCAACGAAAACCGAACATTCAACATATCTTTTTATGCTAAATTAATTAAATAAAAAGATTGTCTGCATGCATTCATAATTAAATAAAAATATCCTTTCACAAGTTAATTATCAAATTTTAGCCAATTAAAAAATTTGATTACCAATTTCTTAAAATTCGATATTCAAAACTCTTAATTTGCTAAAATTCAATGGTTAAATGAGTGATAGAATATTTTATTTATTTATAAATAAAATAACTAATAAGTTAACTGCGTTTGAAACCTTATTTTATATAATTTTAACAATAAAGAATCTCATATTGTAAGATTAGTTGTTTAACCGAAGAGAAAGTTAAGGTCACGAGATGAGAAATTCGATTTGAATTGGTAGATAAATGTGAAATGAGATGGTTGGTCAGTTTAAGTACTTCAAGATCACGAGATGAGAGATCGATTATACATTGATGACTAAAGAGAAGGTAAAAAAGAGATTGGTAATGTATGAGATTTTTTATTTGACCAAAATAGAATTGTAAGGTCACGAGATGATAGGTTAATTGGGAAAAAAAATATGTAATGAGATATGTCAGAAAATGAGTTGTTTTACCCAAGTAAATAAAATGTAGAATGAGAGTATTTTATTTTTTTTAATTACCAAAGTAAAAGTGTATGGTCACGAGATGATAGGTTATATGGAAAAAAAATATGCGATGAGATATGTCAGAAAATGAGTTATTTTACCCAAATAAATAAAATGTAGAATGAGATTGTTTTATTTTTTTTTATTTTAATATAATATTTATGATTTATTAAAAAATTTAAACATTGAATTAAATAGTATTTTATTTTATTTTTATTAAATATTTTTTATATTTTTATTTATGTATCACACTAGAATCTTTTTAGTTCCAATTAACTACATTACTCTTACTAGCCTAAACATATAAGTATAAAAAATATAGAATATACAAATTATTCTCCAAAAACCACTTACCAAGCATCTCATTAGGTTTTCAATCAGAAATCCCCTATAAATGCTCGTCTTCAATCTTCAATCTTCATTCTTCATACTTTTCCTTTTTCAATTGTTAGTCGTATCAAATTCATATCATCAACAATGGAGAGAACTTTCATCATGATCAAGCCAGACGGCGTTCAAAGAGGCCTGGTTAGTCTTAATATATCTATCTATCTCCTTTACCTATTGTTGATTATATATCTACTCTGGTTGATTATGATTTATTATGTATTCAGGTTGGTGAAATTATCATTAGATTTGAAAAGAAAGGATTCTATTTGAAAGGTACTTGTTTATTTCAATGATGCAAAGATGAATAAGTAGAATGTAATATGTGATTTGTTGTAATTGTTGATCATTAGGTTTGAAGTTAATGAATGTTGAACAAGCTTTGGCTGAGAAGCATTATGCTGATCTATCATCTAAACCGTTCTTCAATGGATTGCTTGAGTATATTACTTCTGGTGCTGTTGTTGCTATGGTTTGGGAAGGTAAGAATGTTGTTAATGCTGGAAGGAAGATTAATGGTGCAACTAATCCAGCAGATTCTGCTCCTGGAACTATCCGTGGAGATTTCGCTATTGATATTGGAAGGTAAATCTTATCTGATTTGACTTGAACTAATTCATCAATCATTATTGTTGACAATTTGATATTTGTTTGTGATTTGTAGGAATGTGATTCATGGAAGTGATTCAGTTGAAAGTGGAAAAAAGGAGATTGCTTTGTGGTTTCCTGAAGGTGTTGCTGAATGGACTAGCAGCAGCCATAAATGGATCTATGAATGATGATTTTGTCATAGTTTGTTGTTTGTGTGATGGTAATTTTGAATAATTAATTCTCTTCTACTTGTTAAGACTTTTGTCTGTTTATGTGGTTTTGAATTATGTCTGTTTTTATAAATTTCAGTATTTTGTTTTCTTGATATTATCTTGATTTGGGTTATTTTGTTGTTTATTGGTTATGCTTATAATTACTTTTATATTGGTTAAATAAAAATATTAGTTTCATATTGTGTTATTTAGATTTTTAATTCATTGAATTAATATATATAATGGTTTGAGAAGTATGGGTTAAGAATGATAAAAAGTCTAACAATTTTAGGTTGGTAATATAATTATTGAATTACTTTTTTTTTTATGTTAAAGAATTGTAATTCAATTTTAATAAAAAAAAAATAGTTTGAATATATTTTATCTATATTATTAAGATATTAGTTTAATATTTAATTAAAAAAAACATGGTTGGTTAGGGTAATTTATTAAATTAATAAAAATATCAATTTAATATTTAAATAATAAAAATTTTAATTTTAAATTTTAACTTAAATACTAAATATTTAAATTTTCTAAATTAATATTTTTTTTTATCAATTTAACAAGTAAACATGATTGTAAATTATAAAATAATAATAATTTTTTGTTTAAAAAATATTTGAAATATAATTTCAAACTAAAATAAATAGAGTTATAAATTATAAAAATACATTATATTGTAATTTCAATCTTAATCTTAAAGGTTTACCAAACATTTAGAATTTGAAATTTCATTCAGATTTATATTAAATTATAATTTTTACATTTTAAAAAGAATATATAATATAAACTATTTTAAGATATAATAATTATATTAATTAGACATTAGATTGAAACCATCTATTACAATATTTGGAGTGTCAATATTTTTCTCTCTATATATATTTTTGTCAATAAGAAAATAAAATATTGATTCATTATTTAACTTTTTAAATTTAAAAATAAAATATCTATAATTCAAAATGTTATGTTATTAAGTTAAAAAAAAGTAACTTGTTAAATTTAAAATAAAATTACTGGTTTAATCTGTCAACCTGATGGTAAATAATAAGATATTTTTATTTAGAAAAATAGAAAAAAAATATATTTAGAATTATAATGAAAACACATTAACTTGAATTAGGTTCTAATTTTAATTTCAATTCTCAATCTTAAATGATTTATTAAATTTGAGAATTTGAATTATACCTCTAATTATATTTTCTTGTTACTAAATATACTTTTAAATTTTAAATTTATGATATTAAGATGGTATAATTTTATAAATTATTTAGATTTTTTAAAGAAATAAAGTGAATTTATATTTAATTAAAAAAATATTTGGTTAAATAATGAGCCTGTTTGAAAATATTTGGAGGTAAAATTAATTTTTTTTTATTAAATTTGTTAATATATATAAATTTAAAAAATTCCAAATTATTATAAATATCTAAATCAATACCCAAATAAAATATTTTAAAAAATATAAGTTTTAAACATTTTTTTTTTCCAAACCTAAACTTCAAATCTAGGGATTTTCAGATAATTGTAATATTTATTTGTTTTTTAAAATTCAAAATCTAGTTATTTAGAGAAACTTATTAGGTATAACAATAATTTGTAACTAAGTTTTTTAATATGATTTATTTGGAGGTCAAACTACTTTTATAAATTATTTTATGGAGATTTATGAAATAAATTAAGCTATACATGTGTTGTTGATAAATCATAATATATAGATCATCTCATTTCAATTAAAATTAAAATTGTACTTAAATTCATTTATTTTTTATATTTTAAACAACTCTTCAAATTTAAAATAAGTTGTCATAATGTTGACCTATTTGGAATCTCCAGATCTATGTTTATTTTCAACTCCTCTGTTTTGAATTTTTAAACAATTCTTCAAATTTAAAATAAGATCATCCTAATTTATTTTATTTTTTAAAGTTTGTCACTTTGCATATTGAAAATAATATTTAAATATTTGACAGTGGCAAAATATTATTATTTATTTACTTACTGGCTACTACTTTGTTTTTATTCATATTCTCATTCTTTTTATATTATTTGACTTAATATTTAATAACAAATAAAAATAATTATCAAATATAATTATATACCATTAAAGTAACTCTATGTATTAAACTGGCTATATATAACTCAACAGAAAATTAGAATTGGGGATTAAACTTGACTTACATTTGAAAAAGTAAATCAGAAATTATAGATGAAATGAATGAATTTGTGTGAATTTTATCTTTTTATTTTAAAACAAGAGAAACAAATAATAAATTTTAAAAAAAAATAGGGTTTCACTACACCTTCTTAAAGTAATAATTTTTTTACAAATTTCAGGATGAATTTAAACTCACCTCAATTTGAACATAAACTCGTACTTCTATGAGAATTTCTGTATATTTAGTTCTCTCGGTTGACTTTAATTAATTATAATTCATGACCAAGAACAAATTATTAATTAGAATATTTTTAATTCTAATTAAAACAATTTTAAATTTTATTTTAATGGAAAAAAATATTATTATTTTATCTTAATAAACATAAAACGTTATTAATTCTTAATGAGAATCAAATTCACATTATTTTATATATCATCAAATTAGCATATCATTATGATATTTTAGATATGGAATTAACAATGCTGAAAGATGAATCAATAGAAATGAACCACGATTATGCTCATTTTCTGTTTGGCAAATTGTATTAGTTTTCCAATTTTTTAAATATAAAGTAAAATTATTTTAATATTTAGTCGGTAAATTAAGTTATGAGTTGTAAAAAAATAAAAATAAAAATAAAAGGCATTTCCAAAACAAACACAATAAAAAAAATGAAATGACCTACTTTTTATTTATTTATATTTTATATTTAAACTTAATCATTTCAGATATTTATATTTCTTTCTATATTCATAAACAGACAAAAAAAAAATGTTTAAATTAAAATAAATAATAAGAATAAAGATTGTATTTTCTCACAAACAAGACAACAATAAAATTTAATTTTTAAAATCTTATAAAAGAGGTTAATGACTTATATTTTAGTAAAATTTTAAACTAATTAAAATTTAATATTTTTAAATTTATAATTTAAGACATTCTAATTTTATAAATTATTTTGATTTAACTATTTTAGAAATTAAATTTATATTTATAAATTAAAAAAACAATTTTACTAAATAAACTCTATATATTAATGTCAGTAAAATTGAGATTTTTAATTAAATCTAATCGAGAGATTTACTTATTAGTTATCTACGTAACATTTATAATTAAATAAAAAAAATTAATTTCACTAATTTAATTACCAAATTTTAGCGAATTAAGAGTTTAACTACTAATTTTTTGAAATCCGATATTCAACTCTTAATTCGCTGAAATTCGATAATTAAATGAGTGATAAAATCTTTTATTTATTTATAAATGAAACGTAACTAATAAGTTAAATGCGTTTTAAACATCATTTTATATACAAATTGTGAGGTTTAAAAATAGATATCATAAATCTCAATTAACTCTACTAAGGAGCGCCAATTTGACAATTAGACCAAATATTAATAAATTCTCTATTTTATATAAACTAAAATGGTAGCTAAGAACAAAATCAATATACTCATGATGTTTGATTTCACATATACCAAAAAAATAAACCATGAAAAATCAATAAGATGTTTATTACAAACATGAAAATATACCACCAAATGAAACGTCTCCTCATCCCTCTAAAGAGATTCATTTACACGACGTCTAGAAAGCCAAAGTTAGCATTCAAACTGAACTTATACCTCATTTTTTTTCTCTCTCTCATTTGAAGATTCAAATCAAAAAGACAAATATAATTTGTCTTTCTGACATGTTTTTGAAAATGTCATAAAGCCAAAAAAGAAAATAAAAGAAAAGAACATTGTAATGTAGTAGTAATAGAGCTCACCAACAATCAGAATACAGAAAAATATAGCATTTTTGAAAACTTTTTAAGTATTTTCGCCTAAATCTTATAACTAGATGGTCGAATAAGAAGTCCATACGATGGTAAGTCTTCAAGCCGAGTTACTTCTTCTTGCAAAAGCTCCCTTTCAAGTTGACGACGAGTCGCCTTCATTACTGTCTGTAATAACCCGTAAACAAAACAGCGTTTATAATTAAGCATTTGGTTATTTATGTTATTTATGATATGAAGAATGGTTCAATAGAGGGGAGGGACATACATTAAAATCCATATAAGAAGCATGCATCGAAAGCCATTGATGATCCATAAGCTTGAACGTAATGCAGTAGAGAAGGTCAAATGCTGATTCATTTTCTGCATAAATCGAGAAAATTTAAGTAAATTATCGTTAAAATTAGACAGAGTTTTGTTTTTGTTAACCATACCAAGAAGAAGCTTCAAGAAGATTGCCCCCACAAATGACCTTGGCTTTACTGCATAATAGATTGAGCAAAAATTGGTATTTACATAAAAGGATCTTGATGAGGAAAAGTAAACGAAATATAGACGAACCTGCTTCGAGATCAAGCATTTGAATGAGCATAAATGTGATATTTACACCAGCAACAGCAAATGGATATTCCCATAAGGCTCGATCACCTTCTCGTTTGTGAAGAAGATCTTGGAAAGAATCCTGCATTCAATGTTTGACGACCTTGAGAAATGATGCTAAACCGAATACAGTTTGTCATATAGAGCACTTGATATGAGGAAAGTATATACAAATTAAGCTAAAAATCATTATCATAATCTAGATGATGATCCAAAACTATATTTATACCAAATGAAGCAAAATATCACTCAATATAATCTAGATCATGAACCCAATTATAATTTTGACAATTTTCTAGTGGGATCGTAATTGTCAAGGAGATTGTGACAAAATATAATTAAATTCCAAGGCTCACTTGTCTAATCTCACTTTGTGTTTTTGAGGGAAATACTCCTAAGAGACCAAAGGTCTCGGGTTCAATTTCCACTAAGAACACTCTAAATTGAAGTAGGCAGTCGTGTTATCTTACTACATAGAGTAAACTTTGTTTTTTTTAAAAAAAAAAAAATCTAACATCATAATGTTGAAAAATCTATATTTTCACCATCATCTAGAAAATAATTTGGATCATAATCCAGAAAAAAAAAGTGTATACAAATAAAGCCAAAACTATATCATAATTTAGATGATGATCCAAAATCATATTTATACCCAATGAAGCAAAAAGTAACACTTATAATCTAGATCATGAACCCAATTTTAACTTTCACAATTTTCTAGTAGGATAGAGATTTTGACAAAATACAAATTTCAAGCAGGCTCACTTGTTTATGGAGAAACACTAACTTCATTTATCCCAACATGGTGTAGCTTAAGTGAAAGAGTTTTTTTTAAGAGATCAAAGGTCTGAGGTTCAATTCCAACTAAGAACCCCCTATGAAGTGGAGGGTCATGACATTGGGGGATCGTGTTAACTTTCTCCACAGAATAAACTGGTTTAAAAAAAAAAAAACTATCTTCGTGTAAGTATTGCAGTTCTAGAGAATGTATGAGATGAGATGATATAAATGATAGAAGTAAATGGGTTTTTGGTTTATTAAGTGAGCAAAGGATTCCCTTTTCCTCAAAATGCCAAATTCCAAAGAGTGGACTTTCTATCTTAATATTAGTCATTCTTTCTCAGATTGCAACACTACTATAAAGAAGTCAACAATATCTTAGAAACTGGAATATAATAAAAAGAATAAATAGAAAAAGAAAAAGGATATACCGGAAACTTTCTCGAGAAATACAACAAATTTTCTAGTGATATGAAACCGCCACCCCTAGAAGAAAGAAATCTTTCAGTAACACATCATTTATAAAACAACATAGTAAATAATTATTTAGCGTACCTAAAGTCTGTAGATGGATCTTTTCCCTGCCAGCCCATTTCCTTCCACTGTTCAGATATCAGTCCAACAAGTTCTTCCTCTGGGAAAGCAGCTTTCCACAAAGCCTTCAAAGCCTCCTATGAACCACACAATACATATAGAGTGACTATCTATCATACAAAACCTTTTATAATTCAAGATAACATGATAAAATAACACATTTCAGCAAAGTTAAATGGTTCGCCGTTCTTGACAAAAAAAAAAAAATGGAAAATTTAACCAGTATGAGCATGAAAGGCACCTGATGTTCAGGTATTGAGCTATTGTAGGTGACATCTATTCGATTCTGTAGCCTTACCAAGCATTCCTCCTAGAAAAACGGTAAAGAGATGTTAACATCATGCTATTTCTGGCCATAAAAATCAATTTATTTCAGATAGCCATAATAATAAACCATTATCAACCCAGATTCTCGGAAAATAACCTGTGATGGAGTCAAATCAAATGACGGGCGTGCATCACTTTCTCTCCGTTGAGCACAAACACATGAAAGTCCTCTGCCAAGCCATGCCGCTGATCCTGCTACAGCCTCAGCTAAAACAGTGTAGAAACATGCAACGTTAAAATATAACATAAAAACAATAAAATTCCTAGTTAATTCATCTGTATGGTTCATGTACAATTTACTTTCTACCCAACAATGAACAAATAAATAGTCTTACTTAATTTAATAATTAACTTATTTGCATTAAGTTCATTTTATAACTGTTATTAAGCTAAAAAATTTGGCTTAATTTTGTATTTTTAAATCTATTAATGACATAACTCTGTAATATAGCAAGATTGTACAAGAAACAACTTTAACCACTGAAAAATGATCGATATCAACATTAGTTCCACGTTTTATCGAATCAAATTACATATCAAGTACTTCTAATGTAGACATTCAACACTTAGTTATCAGCCTTTTCAAACGCACCATAATTCTTATATAAAACACAATCAGTTCAAATCATCAGAAGACTTAATCACAGAGTCTGCAAATTCTCAGATTTAAATTAACATAATAGATGGCCAAGACAAAGACACAGAAAAAACAAGAAAGTGCTACAATGTCATGAAGTCTCAAACCATAAGCAAGTTAAATTGAGCAAAGTAGTCAATAAATTCCAAAACAGCAAAACTGGTTTAACTGATTCGCATTTTCAGAGATTTAAACAGTCGAGTTTTAAGTTCCTTGGACCTGAATTGACATCTGATTATTCACACATTAAATAGATACATACAATTCATCGGGCAATATATATAATTCCACTACAGAATCAACAAGAAACTCGTATAAAACTATGTTCAGAACTTTTAATCTCAATTTAGGCATTGTTTTACATATATTCAAAATAGTAATCACAAAATCCTGTCACGAGTCTTCTAAAACCTCAAGCTACACTGGCGACAGAACTATAAACCAAGCAGCATTTGATTTAAATTGATGAAATACATCCATACCATCATCTTATAATAGTATAACTATATAAGGAGTGAGTTGTAAGGGCACTTGGGTTGCGTTGACCCAATTTATAATGCATACCCTAACACACCTCAAATTGAATGTAAATTCAGGACCTCATAAATGGTATTAGATCAGTATATCCTGCAACTTAGTGAGCATCCCACTCCGGAGAGCAAGGAAATTGTTAATGGTATATAAGATATGATTGTGAGCTATAGTTACCTTATTGCATACCATTTTGTATTCGGGATGTGAATATGTGATAGTCTAGTTGACTGCCAGAGGTAGTTACAACTTACATGCGATAATGTGTCCAGATCACAACACATAATGACAATGTAGATAACCTAAGTTTATGCTTACAATTTCTGGCCTCCATTTAGAACTCAGTCATCAAGAGAAGAATATTGGAAAGCTTTATATATAAAGGAATCGTTAAAAAATACATCAATTCGATTTCGATATGTTATTGTCTTAGGTCTCATGTCCATTGAAATGAATCTGTCATTAATAACTTAGTCCATAACTTCATTAGTTCGCTTCTATACTTTCAGTTATAATGGAAAACAGCATCTATCACGCACGCAAGCAAGCAAGCAAATCGGGAGAAAGTTAGAAACAAAAGGACAGATCGGCAAGTTCAATACACACTCACCACAAATCTGAATGCAAGTAGGAATCAATCATCTATCAGTATGACCTAATTTAGGTCGATAGATCAAGCAAGCAGAAGAAAAAGTAGAGTGCAAATTGTAGATACAAAATCAAATATACATATATATAGATTGCAGTTAATACGTTAATCTATCACGAAACGTACCACCAGAAGTAGAGTGCAAGTTATTTCCACGGTCAAGACCTTGAGAAAGCCTTCTCACAGCAACAAACGAACCTCCTCGATCGTCCATATTCACCTTCAAGAAAAACTTAAAGCCTCAAAGATGAATCCACCATTTCCTCAACTTCAAGCTGTCATTTCATCCAAAAACTGAATCAAACAGAAAACACACACACAAATAGAACAAACAACCGTCAATTCTCGAAATGAAAGTAGCTTAAAAATGCATTTCAGATCAAATAACTGACTTACATCTTAGTTCAATAAAATCGATGATTACTCCTCGATCAAAACGAGAGAAAAGAAGAGGAAATCTAGAAAATGAAGAGAAATTCAAATTGATTGATCTCGAACGGCTAATGCAGAATAAGTAACGAACTCTGGAACAGAATGCACATTTTTCAGTACAAGCTGATGGAGATTCTCTGCTTGACGAATCAAAGAAGATCGATAACGATGATCTCTCTCTATCTCTGTGAGATTATCAGTTGGATTCCTTTATCTTCGCTGAGGGGAGTGACAACAGACGGCGAGGACGTATATTCCTTCTTTTATATCTTTATTTTTACGCTATTTATTATTTATTAAAGTATGTATATTCTTTTACTTATTAGAATTTTTGTAAATATTTTAACATTTTTATGCTATTCTTCATTTTGTAAAGAAGATCGATAACGATGATCTCTCACTCTCATTTCATTGAAATTCGATAGTTAAATTAGTAAAATTGATCTTTTTAAAAGAAGATATCTAAGGCCTTGTTCTCTTTGGGTTTTTTAAAAAACTCATCCCAAATCAATTTTCCAATCAATCACTTCTCAACAATCACATCACTCATTTCATTAACCAAAATACTAAAATACCCTCTATTTTAAATTATTATTTTTTATTTTATTCATATATATCAATACTCTTTTAAGTCTTTTATCAAAAATAATCATTACCTCCTCAAAATCATCACCAATTATTACATTTTTCCCTCTCTAGGTTTTTTTTAAAAACTCCAATCCGAACAAGGCCTAAATCTCAATTAACTCAAATAAGGAATTCAGTTCAATTCTTTTTTTACAAAATTTAATTAATTTTTTTTAAAAATTTTGTGAAAACCAATTCTTCATAAAAAAAATTTAAAAGTAATTAGATATCTATATATATATATATCTATATATATATATATATATATATATATATATATATATATATATATATATACTAGAGAAATAATTTGTAGGAATTTTATTAAGAATGATGTGTCATTTAATAAGTCTGAATAATAAGGAATTTTCAAATATTCATTTCACTTATTGAATGATATATTCCCTATTAAAATTATATATGTTTCCACCTTAAATTAATATACAAAATATTAAAGGCTATTTTACATAATTATAATTTTATTAAAAAATATTTAATTTAAAATTTACAGTGATTCAAATTAATTTTTTATCCTACTTTAAATTATTTTATAGATAATAATCCAAGATCATGATAGAGACTATAATAAATATATTTTTCTAGAAAATATGTTTTATATAATATTAAAATTTGATTAGAAATCTAACTCACACCCTAACAAAAGAAAATAAGTATACATATACTTTTTAAAATTAATTATTATAATAATTCTCAATATAAATTATGATAAAAATATTGTTTGACCAATAATAAACAAACAAAAGAAAGTAGAAAGAAAGTAGAGAATAAAAGGTAAACACATTTAAATTCTAAAGAAAAAAAAGAAGTCAGCAAAGATAAAAGAGAAAAATTGAAAAGAAAAGTGTCACACTGTGAATGAATTCTATGTTGATCAAATAAATTTAAATGTAGACAGCCAAATTACACATTTAACCCAAACCAACTTACTAAGATCATAATAATGAAACTCAAAACCAGTCTATAAAGGTGATTAATCTTCTACAAAATTATATAAATCGAAACCATTTAATATCATCTAGAGATAAGAATAAGGTAGTTTAAGTGACAAAAATATATGTATTTGTTTTTATATAAAAAAAATTACGTTTATTTAAAATGAATCACGATAGCATGAAGTTGTATTAACCACTTTAAAAATAAACTAGGACCACCCAAAAATAAAATAAAAGGGATAAACTGTAATTTTGAATCCCGATGCCACTATTTGAAATATATTATTTAATACACAAAATATTTGCATATAGAGATAGAAACCTATTTCAAAATAAACCCAATAAAATAAGTACATTTTTTTATTTAAGCATATATATTTTTTATTTGTATCAAGATTCAAATGTTATTATAAACAATCTAATCCAGTGATCTAGCAATTGAATAAGTACGGAATAAATTCAATAAATACTTTTTTTTTCAATTTTAGCATATACATTTTTATTTTGTATCCAAAGTCATTTTATAAACCAGACATGAATTTTTGACATTATAAACGATCAATGTCCATTCACAACGTCATTATCACGACATTTTCTGATGTGAGATCCGGTATGAATGTGAACTTAACAGGTAATCTCATTGTTCTTTTAGAAGATTTTCGTGCTTTATAATTTTGCATTTGTTTTTAGTTTAGTATCTCAATTTTTTTTTTCTGTTTTTTTTAATACTTTTATTGTTATGTTTTCGCGACACTTTCTCTCTAATGGGCCATTTTAAAAAATGGTGAGGTAAAAAGACTCAATGATATCACCTAGTAAACAGTAGATAATATAAGAAATATATTTATTATCACATTTATTTTATTTAAATAAATGTATAGACACATCCATAAATCAAGAAATGATTATTGAAGTAGCCTTACAAAACATTCCAAGAACCAAACTATCATAATTATTGAATTGGCTTTGAAATTTTGAGTGAAGTAAAAGCAGAAAATCATTCAAGTATATAAACAATTAAATATTCAACCAATCAAAGGTTATATATAATCAAATCATGCCATTATAGATGTCATGTGTATAGTAATGTGTATAGTAATGTTAAGAAAAGTTGATGAAACTAATCACACACAATTAAGAGACTAGTCAATGAGATGTATAGCTATTATTGGTTTAATCAATCTTGTCTATAAACTATTAATGACTAATATTTGTTTCTTTTCAAAGATAAACAATGGCTAGTTCGGATTTGAGTTTTTTTTAATAATTCGGGTTATTTAAAAGGTGGTGATGAACAAGAATGGAGTTATGATTTTGAATCTATTCGGGTTAAAACTTTTTACAAAATTTATTCGAACTATAATGATAATAATATCAATCAAACAAACAAAATTTACGTTGGCTATTTTCCTTTAACGATGGAGAATGGATCAATAACAATGATATTTTTCGTCGCTATTTCATCTTTTATACAACCCATGTAGCCTTAAGAGTAGATCTGTTCTCCGTGATTGATAATGATTTTGAAGAGATTCAATAATTTTTTAGTAAAAATATATTGATATTATAATGATAAAATAAAAATAATTAAAAATACAGTATATTTTAGTATTTTACTTAATGAATTAAATGATGTAATAGATAAAAAAAGAATGAACCAATGCTGAATTATTTAAATAACTCAATCAATCCAGCCCCATTCTTTGTAATGTATACATTTTGTTAAAGGTAAAACAATTTTTTTATTAACTTGTGTTTTTGTGAAGATAATAGAAAACTCAGCGAAAACTCATAAACAAAATTAATATATTATAAATTATGTTATTATAACATAATTTGTCATAAATTATTTTAAAAAACTTAAAAGATAAATTGAAATAATCATTAAAATCATAAAAAATGTTTAGTGTGGGCATTAATTCAATCAAGGTCATTAAATTAACACTCAAACTTCAAGATATTCGTGTATAATATTTCGTGATATAAAAAATAGGGGAACTGAGAGATTTTGCGTTAAACTCTTTGTAACATCGTATATATTTTAATGAATAATTAAAATTTCAATAATTCATAATCTTTCTATCAAAAATGCTACCTACATGATTACACCCATATGAATCTAAAAAATAAAAATAAAAAATGAAATAACAAATCTCAATCATTAAGTCTTAAAGAATTTAAGTCCCATTAGTACAAAACTTCCATGTTCGTGAATTGTTTACAAGGATTCATTAATAATTAATGTCGCTTAATGTTGTTGGACCTCTCTAACAAATCATGATTTTGACGATCCTCTCTTGCTTAATCTCAATGGTCATTTTAACATATCTGACAAGTTCTTTCTTAATATTATTAGATTCATTTTAGAACTACAAACTAGTTTATTTACATTTTTTTACTTAGATTAAGGTGGACCACAATAAAGTTACATTACCATCCCAAGAATCAAAGTAAAAAAAAAAAAGCTTTAAAAAGAAGGGTAGATTGCCAACTAGTTGTAAATAGGTAGTGTTTGGCTCAAATTTTTGGCTACTAGTCACATGGGATGCTTTTGTCATGATGGGAAGAGTTCAATTAAATTATACCCCACAATCAATTTTGTACTTTGATTATAGTTGCTTGCTTTCTATGATAACAATAATATTTTAACAACTACAACCAAAACAAGTCTAATTGTGACCCACAATACATCCAATAATATATAGGGTCCATATAGCTTACCAAACATTATCAAACCCTTTTCTTTTATCTTCATCCCTTTTAAGTTTTTACTTTTTAACCCTTCCATAGCAAGTTTTTTCTGGTCCACTACAAGTTGGATACTTCATCATCTTCCACTAACTAAGGAGTGTTCATCAATTTCAATTTTCTCTTATTTTTTTACAACAAAATGTGCATTATTGGATGACTTTCAAGGAATTATCAATCAATTATTATTTACACACTTTTTTTTTTTTTGTTGGCGAAATGGATGGAATGGTGGAGAATGGTGTTTTTATTCTCGTCACTAACTACATTAAAAAAAATTATTGTTCATTCCTCGTCTTAGGTTGCAAAACAAAATACCTATATTGTCCTTCTGTAGCTATATACAATTCTAAAATCACGTACTATTTTTACAAAAAGGATTAAATACATTTCATTAAAATATTAAAGGGAAAAAGGTAATATGACGATAAAACCCATAAAAAATTGTTAAGTTTAAGTTATGACATGAATTGTTATAAATTATTCGAAAATTAATATAAAATATCACAATATATATATATATATATATATATATATATATATATATATATATATATACATTTTTACTTAATATTATAATGATATTTTATATAAAAATAACTAAAGCAATTATCTTTATTATAAGTGTTTTTATTTTGGAAATTTAACTTCTCTAATAAATTAATTTAAAGTAATAAAGGCATAGTCAATGGTGTAGGACTAGTGAAATTAAAAAGAAGACAATATAGGTGGACTAGGAAATATAAATTTCTAAGCTAGAGTTTGTCTTTACCAAACTTTATTATAGATGAAAAGTTAAGGTTATAAATTAATGAAATATTATATTGATTGTAAAAATGATTCCCACAATTTAAAATACAAAAGTTATTAGTAATGTAATAAGATTTGTCCTCTCAATACAATTTTCTTTTAGAGAGGTTTCCGCTTCTCCTTTGAAATGCGATTAATCCCTACGGGTTAAGCATATATCTCGCAAACACACTTAACTATTTAATCAATCACATAATTTTTCGTCTGACAGGCTCGAACTCAGAATCTCAGGAAGTTGGAGATATCCCTTTTTTACTCTAATTACGTATAATTACCAAAATAATGAGAATAAAATAATCGAAAATTTTTAAACCAACCATTGACAAAGATACGAACGAAAGTTGACGTTACTTGATACGTTGACAAAAGTTTGACCTTTAGATACATAGGATTAGTTGATACAATTTTTATTTAAATGATTAACTTATAATAACATAGGCCATAACTTATATATTTTCTTTGGTAAATGTGTAATAATAATTTAACATATTTGAGGTTGGTTCTTTGAATTAAAGGGTCCTCTCAAAGGTAAGTCAAGCAAGATGGTTCTAACTTTAGATTTACAATATTATTGGTTCAATTATTAAAACGACGATAATTTTGTTAGTTTTCACTTGATTTTTTCGAAAAATAAAAATTTTGGGATTGGGGCATCGGGCCGACACTAAATGTAAGAGGGCATGAGTTTAATTATCGGGTTTAGGGTTTAGACACTAAATATAAATATAATCTCCAATCAATTTTGGTTTTGTCTAATAATTTCCCAGACAGATCTTCTACACTATATCTTTGGATTAACTACAAGCATCCGACAATATAAAGTGGAACAGAAAATAATTTTAAGAATATTTAAATCCAGTCAAACATAGAAATGTGGTTTCTTATGTACTATTTATTATTATTTTGTAAACCATTATTATTCATGTATCATTATTGCTTTCCCGGCAATGGAAAATGCACCTGGTCGTCGGAAAGTGAGATTGCTTCGTTTATAATCTTCTATGTACTTTTTTTAGATATCCATAATATAAAAATGTTATAACTTATTTGGTGAATTTTTAATTTATTTTTAAGAATTTAATATAATTACAACAAACGAAAACATTATTAATATATAACCTGTTACGGAATTCAAGAAACAATAACAATTTTTCAGAGATCAATTGTCACATATTTTAAAAAAAATGGACCGCGGGACATATAGAGTGGTTAGACGGGTCAACCCATGGCGAGACAGACTTATCCACCGAAACCCATCATTTGACGGGTCGACGGCGGGCCGACCCCCATCCCAACGGGCTGAAAATTCCCAATCCACCACCAAATAGTTCAACAAAGTAACTAAGATTTAAAAAATTCATAAAATAAAATTTTTAGTAAAGTCAACATTTTTTAAATATCATCAATCGAGATAATCCATGTCAAATCATTCTCCTTCATTGCATTTCTCTTCAATGTTTGCATCAGCATCCTCTTTGCATTCTTGATTTTTATCTACATATGAAATACACAAAAATGAAGGTAGTTAAAAATTTTGCATCCATTACCTTCATCTTTTTCTATATTAATTATCAATACTCTTCATTTTCTTAAAATATATCATAATATTCCCTAGACTTTTTAGATGATCCTTCACCATGCTTAGCACTTTCAAATTCATCAACATCCAAATCAATACATTGATTTTGAGAGGAGTCCATTTCAAAAATAAATTTGTTATCTAACAGAATATTAAGTTTCAAACTTTTAGTGTAAAACTTTTAAAATTGGAACCAAGTTTAAATCTACGAACCTTTGAAGGCGAGAACGAAGAGAAGGGAGGAGGAACAAATAAGTAGTCTGCGACTAATGGACGAAGTATTGAGTATTGACTACTGCAGTTTGGAAGCAAGTTTGAATCCACGAACCCTTGAAGGCGAGAACGAAGAAAAGAAAAACGAAACAAATAAGTAGTCGGTGGCCGATGGGCGAAGTATTGAGTATTGACTGGTGCAATGCTGCTTGGGAGAGAAAAAAACTAGGGTTATGCGGCATATGCCTATAAGGCTATAAATCAGATTATATTTTTTTTGCCAACGCACGGGCCAACCAAGCTCGACCCGCCTAGGCCTGCGATCCGAACTGACTGGTCCGTGTAGGCCCACTTCCAAATGAGTTGCTAATATTTCAACTCAACCCGTTTAAATTATTTGGTGGGGCGGGTCAACCCAACGGGCCTAATTTAGATAAAAATAAAAACATAACCCCTAGTTCAAGTGATTAACAAAAATAAATAAATTGATTTATCATAAAATGATTATGCATATGGCATGTGATTTCTATTAGTTTCATTCAATTATGATGCATAACTCGTCGTAATAATTTTCACTTCAACTTAAGTCCTTATAAGTGTGAATCGAACTCAAGACCTTTAATATTTTAAGAATCACTCTTTTCATTAGAACTATTTTGATAGATGCGATTCACATTTAGAACACTTTAATTAATATGTAAATTGGTTTCAAATTGATTCCAATCGTTTTATTAACTCTTATATTCAAATAAACAAATGAATCAATTTACAAATCAACTAATTTATGTGTTGAAAATTATAACTATAATTAACCAAAACTTCAATCAACCCTCAGGTAATAATGAGAGACTTAAGGTGGGGGCGTGCAATGTAGTAATCATGATCATAACTTGTGAGTTAAATTAAACCATTTCATTGTGGGCAAAATGATCTATATAGTCTGGCATGACCATTAGCTTTGTAAGAGAATAAAGTTATATGATTCCAAACATGCCTTTTAAAAAGGAATAAAGATTTAAAATGTCCATTCAACATATATAAAAGAGTACTATAATAGCCTACTCAACTTTTTATTTGTTCAATAACCCCATTGAAAAGTTAAAGTATGCTTATTTTTATTAGTTTTGAATTGTCACTCTTACATTATAAAGAATAGAAAACACATAATAAATGTATATAAATTTAGAAAACTATAGATTATTGTGAGATATTCCATCACTCATTCAACTAGTAATGGTGCTAAAATGATCAATTTGTTGAATGTTGTATCCTACAAAATTTGAAAATTCACTAATTTTTATGTAAAAGAATAAAAATTGAAAAAAAAAAGAGAAGGAAGAAAAACATAAATGGAGAGAAATAAGAACTGGGAACGACAATTATAATTCACCTAACGATTTTCGATCTGAATTGTCCAGTTAGGACGGTTTTCCCCGATTTGATCGGTAGTGATCAAGGATGGGATGTAGCGTGATGATATTTGTCTTCGTCCCAATCTTACCTCAATTCTGCCTCGAACACTAATAAATACAATTAAATATATAATATCAGTAATATATTTATTTATTCTTTATATTTTATAAAAGTTTAAAGATTATTTCTTTATAATAGTATAAATTTTTAATATATTACAATATATAATATTAAAAAATCCGTTAATATAATTTTATCAAATGATATTTTTAAAGAATATGGTTAAAAAGTGCGTGGCGGATTCCTTGAAACTGAACGAGGCGATAATGGTAGTAAAAAAATCTCCAAAGTAGAATGAGATGGGATAGTAAACGCATTCCCGATCCTCCACATTCCCGATCCTCCACATTGTCATATCTCAGAAGAACCACCGCAAAAAACATTGTTTTTTGTTACCTAATTATGCACTCTAGCTTCCTTATAAATAGAAAATGAGAGTAAATGTCAAATTGACATTACAATGTAAAAAGAAAACAATAGTATTAAGAATCAAGTTTTGCATAAATCAAATAACCCACTATTTATTTTACTTCATAAGATTCATTATACAATAATTAAGATTCACACTAAACCTTCTTATTTTTTCTTTTAACATTGGTATTTCTAAAGAATACTTACTTTAAAATAAAGGGTTCTTTAAAGACCTTTAATTAAGATCAACAATCTAATAAAGTATACAATTTTGAATTTCACATGCAAATTCATTGAATAATTTGACATTTCCTTTCTTTTTTCTTTTGATAAAAGTCTATAAAAAAAAGGTGAGTATTAGATACTGTCCCCTCAAACCACATGTATGAAAAAAGAGACTTTCTATCCAAAATGTGTTTCCCTTTATAGGTAACACTGATATTCAATTAGTCAAGTCGTGTGTGACTTTATTACAAAAATAATAATAATAATATTTATTTCTTACACATTAAATAATAATGTTTTGCCCGACCAAGTGATGTGGTTAGGATGGGTTAATAATAGTGTCTTGACCCCAACATATCATCTTTATATCAATGCATGTACTATTTTTTTTTATAATTGTGGTGATTGTGACATATCTAGTTATCAATGTCCCTATTATTATAAATTTTCTAGTTATTAAATTTTAAAGTGTATTCAAACCTACCCACCGAATAACACAAAGATCTTGAATTAATTGGTACAATTTGTTACAACATTTTGGGCCTTAGTTATGTGAGAATTATTTAAATAATTTAATATCTTTTTCACTATTTTTATTAATTAAATTAATTACTTTTCACTTTCTTATAAAAAATAATACAATTTTGAATATTTTTTTATCTAATAACACAATTTTCCTAACACACTTTGGATAAGTCAATAAAACAAAAATTGAATAACAATAGGGTCAACAATTTTTTACCTAACACGAAAACATTACTTGAACCGAACAAAAAAAAATCAGGTCGGACAATTTAACCTAATTAATAAACATGTCAAAATCAGATTAACCTGAAATTGTTCAAAGTAGACTCGTCAACCCGGTTACAATTTTCTTTTGTAAAATTTTGTGTTTGTTTTTTCTTAGTCATCATTTCAATATTTATAAGGATTTTTTCTTAACAGGTTTATAATTTAACTTCATTATTTTTTTGTATTGAAGTCATTTTCTTAGCAGATTTATAATTAAACTTCATTATTTTTTTGTATTGAAGTCATTTTACTAAAATAGTGATTATGACCGAATTACTAAACATGTTATAAGAAATAAATAAACATGTTATAAGAAATAAACATACCATCAACCCGCTAACCCCTATCTATAAGAGTCATCAAGAACTATGATCTCTTTTTAGAGTAGAACCAAAACTATAATATCCTTTTAGAATAGAACTCTATGCAAGAAAACTAAAAACAACCTCGACCTGAATTGTCAACCCTAACTTGCATATTACTATCAGATTTCACATTCTATTTTCATTAAAAACACTACATCACTACTGAAATATAAAATACCTAAATAGATCAGATGACAAAAGAATTGAACTCTAAGACTTATTTTAGATTTTTGAGGGTTATGAAAATGGGTTGATGTAGCTAGTTTCCTGGAAAATTAGTTAAGAAGTAAAAAAATGAATCTCAGTCTTGTTTCATTACCCTTTTGTCGCTGTCTTGTATGTATCGTAATTCGTACAAGGTAACAGAAAAGAAAGACGTGAAGGATAATAGCCACACCATAAGGTCGGTTTGGCACATAAACAGAATTCTCAACAATTGAGAAATTCAAACACACAAAAACTAATAATTTGATCAGTAAGTTCAGTTAAATGAACATCTCTCCCTCAAATCTTAGATGAAGAAAACTGTTGATCACCATTCTCCTTCTCAAATAGGTTTGATCTTGAAGTGAAGAGATATGAGTGAGAATACAAAACATTTCAAGTCCTGCAAAAATCATGGTCAATATATTATCACTTGTAAAAGAGAGATGATAAACCTTTGAATTACAAATCAACTTTCATAAAGACAAACAACAAGTAGTAAATGAAGCGATTCTACATCAACTACAATTGTGTGAAGTCCCCGCAAAGGAAAATCATAGTAAATGTAGACTCGTTATAAGAGTGGGACTAATAGACTATTTTACATATCTTCATTGTGACCTTTTGGCCTTGGGTTGTAGTGACTCAGTGATTTGGTTTGATCGGGAGTATTTGTAGTTTATTTTCGTCACTAGTAACATTACAACTTTTACTAAACGAAAAAAATCTCAATACAACTACAAATGTAGCAATTTCTCATTGGGATTGAGATACAACTTCAAATTATCTTAAAAAACATAGTTACAGTATAACTACAAATTTAGCAATTTTGCGTTGTGATTGATATACCACTTCAAAATATCTAAAAGAAAGAACATAGTTGCAGTTCCAACTACAAAGTTAGCAATTTCTTGCTGGGACTGAGATACAACTTTAAATTTTCTATAAAAAAAACATAGTTTCCAAATGGGCTCAATTATATCCAATAATCAAGCTAACAACATTGGCATAAACATCATCAACTACCAGCATAATCACAAGAGCTTGTTTGATGAAGGATTTTCTTTTGAAATAAACCAATTTTTTGGGTGGAAATCTTGCTTGATGGAAAAGTTGAATATTTAGGGCTATTTGAGTTAAATGACTAAAATTTGGTATTTTGGTTGATTAAATGATTTGACTGATGAAATGATTGATGAAGGGATAAGGGGTTTCTCATCAAACAAGGCCCAAGATTCACTTAGTTCATGATTATTGTACAAGGATGAACTTCATAGTTTGAAAATAACCATGTTAACTCAACAAAAAAAACAAAATAAGTTGACTGTCCACAACTACACCCTCAATAAAATCACCTAACAACGAAAATTTAGATGTATGAGTGGCTTCAATTCAACCTTAAAACCTACTGGTTCAATAAATTTTGAAGTATGTGTAAACAGTAGAATATAGAATATATACACAAGATGTGACCAACAGAATACATCATTCATTTCATAAGTGATGAATAATGATCCCCTTTCCTATATAAAACCCAATGTAGAAAACTCCTGTCATGCCCCTAACAATAAACAACTAGAATCTAATAGCTGGTTCATCTTAAGGTAGTTATCAAAGCATTTATCCTCGACACCCTAGCTCATGTGTTTTCCCGCAGTCTTCTTCACCTGTCTCATATGGTTTCTGACCTACCTATCATGGGTAAGAATGCCATTTTGTTTTCACTAAGATATGCAACAACAATAAAATAGTTTTCAATTGCACCCCATTTTGCTCACTGCAAATCCCCAAAAGACAACTAAAGGGTATCTGTTCTCATCAAAGTGCAAGACCTAAATCATTTACTGTCAATGAAAGAACTAACCTGAACAAGATAGTAAAAGATACGAAGTCCTTCAGGATCTTTGCTACTCTGAACATCGACTAAAGATCCAATCTTTGAAGTAGTGAAGGAAATATGTTCATTCCCCATAACAATCTCAAGCTCTTGACGCCCAACACGGTCAGGTTCTGGCCAGTTATTATCATCTTCCTTCATAAGCTATACAAATTGAAAAAGAAACTCAAATCAAAAACGAAACCCTAGAAAGTGATAAACGAGTGGGAGAAGGAACAGAGAGTATATACCTCGCTATCGGTGACAATGCGACGGCATTCACGGAGGACGGAGGGAGTAAGAAAGACTTCTTTACGGATCATGGTGTCGTTCTTGTAGTTGGAGTTGTTTGCATAACGGAGCTTACCATCGGGTCTGAATTCGAATTCCAAAAACTCGTGACCGAACTTTCCTTTGTGTCCAACGTAGTAACGAAGGTAAAATTCTTCAGAATCTTCTCCTGCCATTGTTGTTTCTCTCTCTTCAATAGTAAGAACTGCGCGATTTCAGATGATGAAGATGAAGTTCAACACAAAAGAGAGCGGCAATGAAGTTGGCTCGACCCGACCCGACCCGGCTCTTTTCCCAAAGACCAAATCATGGTTAAGATGCTATATATTTCAACCATAAATAATTTAATTTACCCATCAAAACATTTTTTTTTTTTATAAATTTAGAATTTAATTATATTTAATCTAAATTATTCAAATTTTCATGTCAAAATTTTCTTATATAGCATTATTAATTATTTAATTAATTCATAAATATATATTATGAATCAATTTATATATTTTCTCTCAATTATTGATATAATATATATTATATATTTAATTTATGTATATATTTTATTTTTGTTAAAGTTTATATTGGGATTTTTTTTTTAATTTTGTCAAAAAAATTTTATTTGAATTAGGTCTTAATTCTCATACACGACCATGATTATAAGTAAAACATCTCCTTCATCTTTCGAATAAGATGAGAAACATGTAATCTAGTATTTTGGGGTTTGTGGTCGGACTAACGACCACGTATCAAAGGAAATGGTCTATCGTTTCTAAGGGTAGACATATGGTTCTTATTAACTGTTTTTCTTTAATGCAATGTGACAAGGTCTATATTTGTGATTCTTAATAGCAATACACTTTGATGAAAGTCATGATTATAAAGTTATGTAACTTCTTATTATGAAAAAGAAAATGGATAAGGTGCCTAATGTAATGTTCTATTAGGATGCTTGTGGAATCAACTATGACCTAATTGTTTTGTTGGAAAACATAGGGTTAGTTTATTATGTTTGCCTAAGTGATTTTTTTTATCTTTATCATTCTTGATGGTTATGCTTAAACTAATTGTTTTCACTTGTTATCCTTTTCTAATTAAAAAAAATACTATTGCTTTCTATCCATATTTGTCATTTTTTACATTTTTAAATCTTTCTTTGATAAAGAAAAATAGTAATAATTGCAAACTATGTTTTAACAAATTGATAATTATTATTATTATTATTATTATTATTATTTATATAATTATTCTTTCACCACATATATCATTTCAAGTTTTCAACCATAAATAACTTAATTTACTAATCGAAACAATATAAAATAAAATTAGAAAACACATTTATTTGGAGTGGAACTAAGTTTCATCGAACAAATGTTAGTAAATTTGTAAATATATACATAATTAAGTATATTGAACTCGGATCTGATTTATTGGAACCTAAAACTTGAAAGACATAATTGCGTGATTTTCACCTCAATTTTCCGTCTTCTAATTTTTGGGAACAGTAAAAGAATCAACCAAACAAAGGATCAAATAGTTCCTAGTTTTAACAAACTATATTTGCACAAAAAAACAACTTTATTAAGATAACCAAAATATTAATCAGCATTCATCATCCATGTTCAAATACAAATTAAAGAAAAATAACAAGTACAATAATAATAAAACATACATTTTAGCACTGCCTCTTGCCTAGCTCTAAAACCACATAACCTTGGCTACAAACAAAGAAAACATAACAACCAAACAATTCACAGTCCTAAAGTATCCGGTTGAACCACTTGGCGGTGGCGGAGAGGATGTTGTACTAGAAGGCGGCGTATTTGGAGGGCTGCCGCCGGAAGATGGTGGTGATGTGCCGGAAGCTCCGGGTACCGTCACCGCAACTTTCATGCCACTGGCACAATGGCCACCGGTAGCACAAATAAAGTAGTATGTGCCCGGAGTGGGGAGGGTCACGGTGGTTGAGCCGCCGGAGTTTCTTTTAATAGGGCTGTCGGTGTTGCAACTGCCGTAGTTGGTTTCGGTTACTTGGTATACACTATGTAGGCTTGAGTATGTAAAGACTGCAAAATATGGATATTTGATTGTCAAATTTGGGTGGTTGAAGTTCAAATTTGACGATGTATCATAATTTTAATTATTTGAGACTTTTCTTAAACCATACACCTATGTATGGTTATTAGAATGTATTATTTTATTTTAATAAATTTGTTACGTGTACAAATATAATGATATTTGTTTGTAATATAATGATATTTACATACATTTTAGACATGTTTTATAAATTGAATATTTTTTTTGAAATCTACACATTTTAGTTTGTCAAAGAAAGATTGAGTGACTAAAAAAATGTGATTCTTTGAAAAAATTGGTAAAGAGATAGATTTGGTGTTTATCATAATTATGTACTATCTACTAATTTAAATATATTCGTGTTTTAAATTAAGTATTTTTCAACGTACATATCTTCTTAATTTAAATACAATATGAATGTCTTAAAAAATTGTGTAATATGTAAAAATAGTTAGAAAAAATCGAAAAAAGAGAATTATCATTTTATTTTTACAAATTTGATAAATTAGTTAGGAAAAAAATACTACCAGCCGCAAATAACTAAAATTTTAGTTCGAATCTTATATAACACATTTCAAAATTAAAGTCTCTCTTAATAAAAACGCTCCAAATTTAGGCATCAAATAACAACTCAACTTCTTTTTATTAAAAAATTATACTTTTTTTATTCCAACATTTATTTGAAACCGTAGTAAAATATGGGGATAAAAATAATGTTGAGTACAAATGGACATTAATTGTTAAGTTTTTTTTAAACTACTTTTTTGTTTTTTATTTGTTTTGTTTATTAAATCACATTTTTTAAGATCACAAATATCATATGCCAATACACAATAAATATAACAAAATAGTAACAAAATTTATCATAATAAATATTTATTTTTAATGTATGAAACTGATCTGACTCCTAACCATTGCTTTCAGTAAATTTTCACATAAAATAATTATACAAAGGTAAAACACTACAAATAGAGAGAATAAAATTAAGATAGACACTAAAATAAATATTAATAAGAAAAAAAAAAAGTCAAAGTTCAAACATAGAAAATAATTTTTTATTAACTACTTATAACCATCAAATACATAAAAAAATATTAAGTAACAAAAACTTAAAATGTAATAATTTGTTTTTGTATTTAAAATGTAATAAAAAAATATTATATTATATTGTTTTATTTTTTAATTTAAGAAGTTAGACTTCTAAAGTTGTAATTTTCACTTAAACTTAATGAGTTATAAAAGAGAATGAACTCGTAATATTTAATCTTTTTAAAAACCAATTTTTTTCACTTAAACTATCCTATTGGATTTAATATACCGTATTTAAAACGATGAATAATCTCATTCAATTAGGATCGAAATATCGAATTATGATATAGAGCGAAATTATTGAATATAATAACAAATTAAGAGGACAAATATATATCAAAATCATAATATATATAGTTGGAGCAAACATGTTTGATTGAGACTTGTAACAACATATAGTGGTTGAAGTTGAATTATTATATTATGTTTGTCCATAATTTATTAATTTTTTGTAATGAGGCTCTATCCTACTCATTACCACCATCCATGAAAGTCACAAAAATAATGACAAAACCAAATAATTAATCAAAAATAAGTTATGTAATATGTGTTAGACACAAGTTTACACACAATTGTTTTCACATAAATGAGTCAAAATCAAGAAAAATAAACAAAACCAAATGAAAAGCTAATAATTTCTCATAAAAACCAACAAGCTTATATAAGGGAAGATATAAACTTTTTTTTTATAAAATTTTCATGGTCAAAAATTTCGAGCATGAATCCATTAAGATAATTCAAATGGTAAAGTTGTTTTTATATTTAAAATATAACATTGTTAGCAATTAAATAACTTTTTTTCTTAATTAGTAAAGGTAATTAGATTAAATGAACGAACAAATGAATGAACTTACGTAATGTATCACCGACGGTGAATTTTTCGCCTTGAGCCCATTTGTCGTAATCGACCCCTTGAACCCATAATTGATCACTACCGCCGACGATATGCTGAATCGCAAACGCCGCTGGTAACGCTGCTAGCATAAACGCAATCAAAATAGCTCCCATTGCTGCCATCTCTCTTCAAATGTCTAAGGCTCACAAGAATGCGTGGTGGCCATGTTTGTTATATATAGATAGACATAGGTTCAATCTTAATTTTTATTTAATATATTGAAAGCTAGGAGTCAATGATAGTTTAACATAGTCACGTCATAAATGAATTCAGAAATTAGAGATTGGGTTGAATTTAAAAAAAGTTAAAACTAAAAATTATAAATAAAACTTGTATATAAATGTGAGTTTGTCTTTTTTTTTTTTAGAATTAAATTAACAAATAATAAATTTAATTAAAAAAATTAGAAAATTAAGACTTATGTCACCTTCTTCCCGTAAAAAAAACACTATGCCCCTAATTTTTTTTCTAACTTATGATATTTTAAATGGAATTAATCCGATTATCTTGTTACTAGAATTATTCTAATAAATTATTTGTACCTACTTTCATAAAATAAATACTAACAATTATTTTAATTTTTTTTATATAAAAGTAGGGGTTTCAGATATTTTAATGTAATAGTAATAATAATTTGTTAATATAATTTTGAAATAAATAGTGTCTTAATATTTATATTAATATTATTCCACTGTTTTTTGAACTGAATTGTTTTTTTGGTTGATTTTTGTCTTAGTTTACCGGAGATGTCTCAAACATTATTAAAGACATAACATTATTAATATAATTATTAGAGTATATATATATTATATAAAATATAAATTAATCATAAATTATTATATTTTTTTAAAAATATGATATAAACCTTTGAAATATAATTATTTTTATTAATTTGTGCAAAATTTGTGATTGCATTGTATCTAAAAATTATTATTGATTATTTGAAACATGTAATGATTAATTTGATTGATGTAATTTTTGTAATTCTCTTAATATAGAAAATAAAATATGAAGCTTCAATATTCTAGTTTAGTTTATCAGTCTAAGAATGTAAGGTTATGATTATAATGTTTCAATTTTTTTGATAATTTTTTTTTAAAAAAAAATTATATATATGAAGGTTCCTATTTAATTCTCATAATGTTTAAGAATTACGCCATTTACAGTTTCATATCACCTTCACCAGATAACGTCTTAATATATATATATTGCACCAAACACTTCTTTGCCTCTCCCTTTAAAAATAAAATAATAATAATAATTATATTAGAGAAAAATTAGATGTGGATCGCACCAAATACATACATATATATTTTGACAGCTAATAAATAGCCATCATCATGCATGCATGATTGTTTGTTTGTTTATAAATTAGTTATTTAATTGTCCGCATAATCCCCATCTTAATTTGGTCAGGTCCTATGTGCATCTTCTTTTTTTTTTGAGTTCTAAATGTTTTTGTTAGGATTAATTTGTGATAAATTATTTGGTCAGAACTTGTTTATTAGGTGGTATAGATATGAGTTTTTTCACTTTATATGTAATATTTGTGATAACATATATAGATCAATGAAAAAGAAAGAAAATTATTATTTTTATTTTAAAATAATAAAACATTGTGAAATTATGATTCCTTAACATGATCAATTGAGATTTTAGAACAATTTCATTTCAATCTCACAGTTTGGGACTCTTTAATATTAAAGTTATATACATGTCTTAAATTAAGTGTTTAAAACGCTGTTGGTTTATTATTTATGCGACATTTATAAATAAATAATTTATGTCACTAATTTAACTACCGAATTTTAGCAAAGTGAGAGTTTTGACCACCGATTCTTTAAAATTCGATCGATAGTCAAAATCCTTAATTCGCTGAAATTCGGTAGTTAAATTATTTGCATGAATCTTTTATTTATTTATAAATAATCCGTATATAAAAATTTAACGGTATGTGTTTTCAATCTATATAATTTTAATAATAAAGAACTTCAATTTAAAAGAAAAGGTCTGAAATCTCGTTTTCCCCCACTAAGTATTATCAATTTAACAATTCCGGACAATAAATAATATATTTTTCGTGAGTGTATGGGAAGTATAATTAATAAAAATAAATAAATAAATAAAAACTAGACCATGCTCATTAAATTAAATATATAACAATGCAAAATAAGCACATTAGAAATTCAAATAACCAACATCAACTAATCAAAATATATATATATATATATATATATATATATAAATAAACAAGTTTATTTTGGAGTTATGTTAATTTTCTATATAAAATATAAAAAAAAAATATATCAAAATATCCTGATATGATTTTTTTTCATAAGGTAGTATCAAATATATATTGATTTATTTAGTCTTTTTTTTAAGTTAATTTTTTTATATTTATATATTTATTAATTAAATATTCATTTTTTTATTTCTTTCTTTTTATTAATTAATCATTAATTTTTCTCTCTATTTTCTTATTAATTAGTTAATTTCAATTTATTTATTTTTCTTCAATGGTCTGTTCATATGTTTTTGATATTTGATTATTTTATTTTATTTTTACTATTTTTGCGTTTTCTTATATATTATTTTAAAATTGTTTGATCTATTTAAGTAGTTAGTATTGAGATATTACAATGTTTCATTCATTCACCAACAAAATATCATTAAATTTTGGATAATAATAAATATTAGTCCATCCAACAACAAGAGTAATAATCAAAATTATAAAAAAAATAATATCTCAATGATTTTGTTTACTATTATTATAAACCTGAATAAAAAACCTATTAATTTCATTTTTATTTATAAAAAAAAATCTTTACAAAAATATTAAAAATTAAAAAAATAAATAAAAAGAGATAAATTAATTAATTAGTAAAAAGAAAGAGAAAAAATAAATATTTAATTAATAAATATATAAATTTAAGGAAAAAATGAATTTTAGTTATTAATAGTGACTAAATGAGTCAATTTTTGATAGTACATACATTTAAATTGAATTTTTATTAATTCATACGTCTAATTGAGTTAATTGTATTTCATTTGTTTAAGATATTTTTTAAAATTCATTAATTAAAAATAATCTCACTTTTTTAAAATAACTTTGAAATTAAGCAAGGTATGTAATACCTTAATTTTAGTTTTACACGTCAAGCTTAAATATTCCCATTAGGGTTTTTATTCATTGTAATTACTAATTACACTTATAGGATTTTCTAAAATGTATTCGATTAAATAAACAAGGACGTAACATGCAAAGTAAAAAAGAAAAAAAATGCTCAAGTACATAACTCGGGGTTTAGTATAAAAGGTCTATATTGCATAAAACGAATAGTTTCTATTATTTTTGTGTTAGAACATTCCAATTAGTTTGATTATGAACTCCCTTTGGTTAAGTTATTTTTAGTATTTTAATTACATCCCATTAGCACTTCTTTATTTATTTATTTTTATTTTTGATCATTGTGGAATTTATCTTCTTCATTGAATTTTGTATCGATCTTTTGGGCTCATATATATAAATATATACATTTGAAATTCCTTGTTTTTACGGGACTTTATGTAGTGAATCGTTTTGTGTGTACGATAAAATGTGTCATTCTCCGCTACCTAGACTTTATTTATCAAACAATGTTTTAACTACATCTTTAACTGTTTTTCAATGAAGAACTTACAAAAATAAAGAAAATTATACAATTTTCTAGCTAGGCAATGAGCTCACATGTTTCACATTAGACATAATAAATAATTATGTGACAATAATTAATATATTAACATTAAAAATAAATACATAACTGGCCAGATTCTATTCAATGGCCAACAACTCCACTATGACTTTGGACGTGGCTAAATGCTTGTAAAAATACCGGTTACTTGATCATATTTATATTTTTTAAGCATTGATCGATGTGGACAGAGTAGTTGATGATGAAATTATAGAGCAAAATCATGCCAAATGGATTTATCTAAGATACTTTTAACAAAATATAAAAAAAATCACCAGAATGGTACAAATGAGAATTTTAGTCTCAATCTTTCGAACCTCACAATTTAGAGTTTCTTATTGTGTTTTGTCTTAACCGTTTCAAACCACGTTAACATATTTATCTACGTGACTTTTATAAATAAAATATTTATATCACTAATTTAAATATCAAATTTCAGCGAAACGATAGTTTTATTACCAATTTCGAGTTCAGTTCCTTGTCTGTAACTCTAGAGCAACCAATTTCCTCTGAGTGTTGGAGTTCATTTCTTTCGTTTTAGTAGTGAGCGCGGTTAGATCTGATTTGTGATGATTGATCTGCCTCAGGATAAAAGATTAGTCCCACAGAGCGGTAAAGGGTTTAATTACCGGGAAACGAGAGAGTTCAAAACGAAAGTTATGACATCACCACTGCCCAATTGTTTTCTCGCTCGTGGAGCGGCATATCAAAAAGAAGATACTGAAAAATAACTTATTTTTAAATAGTGAGTCCTAGTTTTTATCTTATCAAGCTATTTGAAGAAGAAAACCTAATGACTTTGTTTTCTAATTCAAAAAATTACGCCGACAATTTCAAATTGAATGGACTCAGACGTTACTGCATGGATCGGGATTCTTTATTTTCTCATTTTATCCGTATTCATATCACTAATTTAAATTTCAGCGAACGAGGGTTTTGATTACGGATTTTAGAGAATCGGCAATCAAAACCCTACATTCGCTTAAATTCGTTAGTTAAATTAGTGATACTAATATTTTATTTATTTATTTATAAATATCGTTAGATAATAAGTTAATTGAGTTTGAAATTATTAAGACAAAATTCGTTTTTTTATAATTTTATAAATAAATAACCCTCAATATATGATGTTTAAAAGGAGAAGTCATAAATCCCAATTGACTTCAATAAAGAATATTAATTTGACAATTCCACCCAAATATGTTTAAATAAAGATCCTGTTAAGAAAATATTGTAAGAAAAAAACAAAATACATAAAATAAAACAAATATAGTTACACCATGTAAATTTAGTGTAGGTTACAAATGGGGGCAGTTGAAGCCTGTTTTTTCAAACTAAACCAAATGGCAACATTATATTATATGTCTCTTTATTTTTAGATAATTTGCTTTAGGGCTGGCTTGATCTTAAGTTTTGTCTAAATAGAAAAAAAAAATTACTAAAAGAAGTAATTTTCTTTTGAAGACTCGTTTAGTTAGGTTAGATATATTGCAATAAACATTGTTTATTTAAATGATGAAAAAATGAATTATTAAGTTATTTCACTTAGAATGACTAAAAAACTAATATTATTAATAAACTCTTTCAACAACTAATCATTAATAAACAAATGGTCAATTTTGGGTTGACAAGTTCTCCACCAAATATGGTTTAGACGGCAGTAGATTTTGAATAATTTAGGTCAAATAATTAAAATATTATAAATAATATGTATATAATATTTTTAATTTTATTTTTAATCGTTTTAAGTTTATGGACGAGTAAACCCATAATCCGATCCAGATAGTTATTTACTCTCACATATATATACAAATTAACCACAGTTCTCGACACGACAATACGGACACTTTAAAAATTAAGCATCATATTATATATATATATATATATATATATATTAGTTAGTTAAATAGTTGAACTTATATTTTCATGCGTTAATCAAATTTGGTGTTGAATTTAAAATATAAAGTGATGTTAACCTAATTGGTTAAATGGTTGTACTTGTTTTTGTTAAGTTGCAAATTTGAAACATACCTATAGCATTTTTAATTTTATTTTTAACCGTTTTAAGTTTATAGGCGGGTCAACCCACAATCCGACCAAAGTATCCATTTACTCTCACATATATATCTAAATTAACCACAATTCTCGACCCGACAATTATATATATATATATATATATATATATATATATATATTTCTCATTTCAATCAATTAACTCACTCATCTTTTAATTATCATTATCGACATCTTACTCTCACATATTTCTCACTAAACTCACTTTTAAAATTTTACACTAACCCTAGGTAAGCCCAACTAACCCATGAGTTTAGAAAGATCCACACCTTGACAACCCAATATATGAACCTCTTTAAAACAATATTTTTCTCACTTTCCCTTTTCTATTTCATTTCTCTTCCATGTATAATTATATATAGTTTGATTTCATAATATCAAAATTAATGAAAATTAATAGAAAATATAACTATGAGAAAACTTAGGAATTAATTTATATTATTTAGATTAATTAATAAGAAATAAATCAATAATTTGTTTAATTAATACATTATTCTATATTATAAAATAATTAATACAAATATAATTATTAATATATATATAATTATTTATTAAAAAATAAACACACAAAGTTCAAATTTTTTTTTAAGAAAAATAGTTAAAATAATAGTGAATTTAATAATTATGGTGAATTAAAAGAATATTTTAACATAAATAAAAAATATTAATAAAAAAGGGTGACAACTACTCAAATAAATTAATTTATTTTTATTTAAATATATTAATTTTTAAATAGGTTGTTATATATATTTAATATATAATTATATAGATTAAAAATAATTATTTTATTTAAATATGGGTTGGGTAATCCAAACTAAATTTTAGTTTTAAATTTATTACGTTTACTTGTTTAAAATATTTTTTGCCCGTTTAACAATTATTTATTTGTTTTTTTCTGTTTAATAAGTTTTTGACTTATTCAACTCTTTTTTTCCAATATTTGTCTCAACCTGTTTAACAAATTTATTTACCCATTAACAATATTATTTAAAACAATTAAATACTAATTATACCCTACATAAATTTAGCAATCCAAATTCAACCCAAACCAAATATATTATTTTGGTTTGGTCAAGTGTCAACCCAAGATAAGATATACTTACCCCACTCATACTAATTCTCCTGATCCAACTTTATTAACAAATTTTAAAACTTGATTAAATTTGAACCAATTCATAAAACATTCAACCAAATTAAGTTGCACATTACATTAAACATATATGAACACATTTAATATAAACATCAACTCATTTTATTTATTCATATTAATTACACATTCTCAATCATTTCAAAACAATTACATACAAATATTTTATATAATTAACTACTAATTTTTAAGCTTCTAATCATTATCAATTCCTGCTATTAATCAGCATCTGTTTCTCTTCAAATTCAGCTTCGATCTTCAAACTGTGTCAAAAATAAATTTATATTAAGATGCAATAAATTTGAAATAACAAATAAATAAATTACAACTAAAATCATTTTAAAAACTATATCTAGAGATCATCTTAAACAAATAATAAAGATAAATAATATACCTGAATCTACAGAATACAAATGTTGTAACGTCATTACCATTCCTATATAAAACATCATACACATAAACTTTATCACTTATATTTATATTGAATATAAATCCTCCCATGATTCTAATTCTCTCATAAATCTTTGAAGTGATTGAATTTAAAAGAAGTACAAAATTAGGGCTAGGGTTTATTAAGGGCGGCGGTCATAGAGAGAACATGTAGGTATGAACAATGAAAGAAGTTGAATGAATTTATAAGAAACTATAAATTTAGGGTTTCGTTTAGGATGGCGCCGCCAGGGTTTCTTTCTTTTAGGACTGTCCCATTTTAGGTTTTTAGTCCCTAAATAACTTTAAATTTTACAAATATATTCACAATTTGTTAATGAGTTAATATAGACCTCAAATATATAATATACAAATGAATTCTTTAAATAACTTTGCTTATTTAGAATAATTTGAATTTGTCAATACAGTACATCATTTTTCTTTAAAATTATTCTTTATTATTTAACCTACTTTATTTATTTATTTATATATATATATATTATTAAAAAAGATTTTTTTTAAATAATTTAAACAAAATCAAACATCATTTAACCACTTTCATCCATCATATCATGTTATCTCAATCCTACTTCCATCTGATTTCGGTTGTAAACATTTTTGCTGACAAACATTCAAGAAAGACTTTGTGAGTATCTCTCCTCCTTCAGATTTAACATGCTTGATTACTTCAATAGCTAGACTGGACACAATTCCTTCCATTATCACTTTCCTGCATCAAGATCAATGTAATCTATCTATTTAGAGAATAGATTAGAAGCTAAAAACAGAAGGTTCATATTATGAAACTGAATCCATTCATCATCTGATTCTAATTCGTTATAATAACTACTACACGATGAACTTAATACCTAATTCTACCAAAATGCTATCATAATGCTTTATTTACATAATTGAATATGATCTTGCATCGACACATGAACTAGCGGTGATTTTAATCCCTAATTCTACCCAAATGTTATCTAATGCTTTATTTATAGAATTGAATATGATCATGCATCGACACATGAACTAGACGGAACCGAAACAGAACAGCAAATAAACACATTAATTATTTTAAATAAACAGATTGATCTTTTGCAATCGGATAAAGGAGGTACATACTAGATCTAGAATAATGATATAAACTCAATTGTAACATGCTTTTTAAGTAAATGCTTGAGTTATTTCAAACGAAACAAAACAGATATAAAATGAAAAGGAAATCATCATCGAAGAATTATATAAAACAAAAACGTGAAACGTGAAATGAAAGTTAGATCTTGACAAGAATGAGATAATGATAGATGCGCCTTAATTGAGGATGGATTGATGTCGTCAACTAACCTGGTTCTTGAATCGATGTTCTTGAACTTTCATAGTGCGATGGACTTGAAGAATTCATCCTTTATAGCAATCGACAACTTAAATTGGCAGGACGGTAGTAGCGGAAGTAGGACGGGAGCGGAGAAGAAAGAGAAGAGGTTGCTCTCGGGTTATAATGAAATATTTGTAAGGGCATTCAAAAAATCGTTACAAAGATGGTATATAGTATCTGTAAGGACATTCGAAAACCATTATAGATACCACTTAAAAAAGGGTATCTGTAACAATTTTTCAAAACACTGTTACAGATGCTCAAAGACTATCTGTAGGGGCATTTAAAAATCGTTACAGATACTCTTAGTTCGAAAGACCGAGAAAAATCAATGTTATTAGTAACGGCTCTAAGTAAGAGCCGTGATATTAACGGTTATATAAAGCCGTTACTGATAAGTCGGTAACGTTACTATAGCGCCGTTACTAATAAAAAAAATTATAACGGCGCTATAGAGCCGTTACTAACATTCATTATAGAAGGTCCTTTTTCTACTAGTGTTGTACTTGTTTTGTTAAGTTGCAAGTTCGAAATATACCTATAGCATTTTAAATTTTATTTTTAACCGTTTTAAGTTTATGGACAGGACAACCCACAATTCGACCCAAATATTTATTTACTCTCATATATATATAAGAGAAAATACCGAAAGAATATCGATCATTTAAGGGCATTAAGGTTTAAACATAAATCATTTAAGGGCACTAGAATAATTTTTTTAACTAATATAATTAATATATAAGGGTATAATAGTCTTATCGTATATTAATTTTAGATAAAATAAATTTAAATATTGAGTACTTACAATTTAAAATTTATATATTTATGCTTGTTAATTCAATTTTTTTTATGTCTAGTTATTTAAGTTATTAAGTACTCATATTCTTTATGTAACACAACTTTAATAACCTTAGTATGATTATTCAAATCAATATGGTGAAAACTATGTATCAAACAACTAAATTTTCTTTTTTCTCATTCCTAAGGGAACCCTTCAACCAAGCACTCCTTAGTAAAAAAAAATAAACTCTTTTTAAAAATTATCATTATTTGGAAATTAATTGAAACTTTTTTTTTTAAATATAAATATGTTGATTAAAATAAATATTTATACAATTTTATATATTAAGAGTTAAGACACATAACTATATAATATATAAAATTATTTTATTTTATATATTTGCGCTAGTTATATACGAGTAATTAATAATACAAATTTATATATTTATATATTTTATAAAAAAGTTTAATCTATTTATTAATAGAACTGAAAAGATTAACAAAATTTTAAAAAAATGGTCATGTCAACAATTCCAAAAATACAAAATGAATAAGAAATCTTCTCAAACACTATCAAACCAAAAGAAAGAAAAATATTAAAATTTACATTATAGTATCCCACTAGGATAAAATATAGTTCTGAAAGAATTTTGAGTTTAAGTGAGGACATAACTCCGTGATGACATTCTAGTTCTCCTTCACTCAAAACAATAATAAAAAAATAAATAAATAAAATAGTGTAAAACATCATAAAAATTATAATGCATTGCTTCATCAATTAAAATCTACAATCCTCCCCCACTTTAATTCTCAAAATCTAAAACTACTAGAGTTATTACTCATGATTCGAAAACATTATTTAGTTGATTTGTCCGATATTATTTGTCTTCACCTTTTACATTGTTATATATTATACTTGAGATTGAATGATGTTTATTTGTTTTTCACTTTTTAGGAAATTTTAATCACAAACATAGAATAATGCATTATGAATATTTAACCATGTTGAGTTGTTTTTATAATTGTATATATAAATATATAATTGATATAATTAACAACTAAAAATAAAAAATCAATTCACATTATATAAAAACATCTCATCATTACTAACACTAGAAAAATTCTTGTACGATGTACATAAATAAAAATAAAAACAAAATAAATTAAAAAGAACTATAATAATATGTATTCAACGTTTAAAATTCTTAATAAATCACGAATAATATATTAAAATAAAAAATAGAACGCTCTCATTCCACATTTTATTTACTTTGATAAAACAACTTATCTTCTCACATATTTTTTCCGAATGAACATCTTATCTCGTGACCTTACACTTTCACTTTCACTTTCACTTTGTCAATCAAATATTTAATTTATATTTTTTAATATTTAGCATCGTGACCTCACACTTTAGTCAATCAAATATTTGATTCATATTTGTTTAACAACTTTCAATTGATATCGGCATATTATCCCTCGGCAAACCATATCTCAATCACACTTGGTTAAATAGTTGTACTTGTTTTGTTAGGTTGCAGGTTCGAAACATACATATAACATTTTTTATTTTATTTTTAACCATTTTAAGTTTATGGGCGGGTCAACCCACAATCCGACCCAAATATCCATTTACTCTCACATATATATCCAAATTAACCACAACTCTCGATCCGATAATCCGAACACTTTAAAATTAAGCATAATTATATATATATAAATTAGTTAGTTAAAAAGTTAAACTTATATTTTTAAAATGTCTCGCGTTCATCAAATTTAGTGTTGAATTTAAAATATAAAATGTTATTAGCCTAATTAGTTAAAAAGTTGTATTTGTTTTTGTTTTGATATGTTAAAAAAAATAAAAAATAAAAATCCTGTTATATATATATATATTCTCAGGTTTTGTTGACAGAAACAGAAACGGATTGCATGACTATAATTTACTCTTATTTTTTTTTTATTCACTTTTGTTCTTAATTTTATTAGAGAGAGAAAACGAGAAGGATAAGACGAACGATAGTTATCTGCCGTGATATAATTTACTACTTTTTTTTTTTTTTTTATTTTGTTCTTACTTTTATTCATTTTCTCTTTTTTTTTTTCTAAATATATATATATATATATATTTATATATAACTTATTAAATTTAATATTTATATTTAAATTCTTGAAGTCTAAGTTAAAATTTTGAATAGCTATTTGAAAAAAATATAAAACTATTATTTGATATTTTTTTATTATTAAATTAAGATGAGTTTTAAAGAATATTATGTAAATAATTTATTTTTTTATATAAATGATATTTTAAGTGGTAAATAGAGAAATAAATATTTATATTTTTATAAAAACTATGTATATATAAACAATAAAATTATATTTTATCTCATAATTTTATATAATTATTAGTTATAAATATATAACATATTTATTTATAAATTTAGAAGTGTTATAATTTTTATTTATCTTTCATATATTATTTTTATGTTGGAGTGTAAATGAGTTTTACTTTCAACAATTTTTAATTTTTCAGGTGAGGTATATCTTCAATTATTATAAAATTTTAAGTTTTTGTGACAAAATTTTAATAAAGGTTATATTAGTTATCTACTAGTTAACGTGAACAATTTTAAATTCTATTAACTTAAATTTGTTTGTTTTTTCAAATTTTAAGTCAATTCTAAGATTTTTTTTTTTTTATTTTTTTTTTCAAGCTCACCCTAGATATAATTCCTGAATTCGTCCATGCGTATAACATTTTTAATTTTATTTTTGTCAACCACAATCCGACCCACACAAGTATTCATTTACTCTCACATATATATTTAAATTACCCACAACTCTAACTGAACGGCACTTTAACACTTTAAAAATTAAGTATCATTAATTATATATATATATATATATATTTCTCATTTCAATCAATCAACTAACTCATCTTTTAATCATTATTTTCGACATCTTACTCTCACATATTTCTCACTAATCTCATTTCTAAAATTTTACACTAAATCATTTGATTAGGGTTGACCAACTAACCCATGCGTTTAAAAAGATTTATTGACAACCCAATATATGAACCTCTTTAAAACAATATTTTTATCTCTTTCCCTTTTCTTTTTCATTTAATCGATAATAATTTAAAATTTTGGAATTATTTTATATTATTTAACCTAATTAATAGGAAATAAATCAATAATTTCTCTCATTTCTTAATACTTTATCATATATTATAAAATAATTAATACAAATATAATTATTAATATATATATAAGTTATTTATTAAAAAATAAAAAATAAAAAATAAACACAAGATTCAAAAATTTTAAATTAAGAAAAATAGTTAAAATAAGTGAATTTAATAATTATGGAGAGAATTAAAAAAATATTTTAACATAAATAAAAAATATTATTATAAAAGGGTGACAACTACTCAAATAAATTAATTTATTTTTATTTAAATATATTAAATTTTAAATATGTTGTTATATATATTTAATATATAATTATATAAATTAAAAATAATTATTTTTATTTAAATAAATCATTAATTAATTTTAAATATATTGTTATATATATTTAATATACAATTATACATATTATAAAATAATTAATATATATAAAATAATTTATTTAAAAAAAATATAAAATAGAATTAAAAATGAAACGATTTTTGACTTTCATAATTAATATGTATTCATTAATTTATTTTTATTTTTTATTAAATAACCTTCTTATACCTTATATTCACTCTTTAACTTTAAAATATATATAATTATCTTCTAAATAAAAATATAAAGTATAATAAAGTGACTTTTAAATTTATAATTAATACATCCATTAATTTAAAAAATTAAAAATATCTTATATAAACATAGAAAATAAAAATGATTTAGCCTAAATTAAATTTAGTAAAATATATTATTTATTAATATGGGTTGAGTATGGGCTGAAATTGGGTTGAGTTAAATATAGGTTGAGTAATCCAAACTAAATTTTGGTTTCAAATTTATTACGTTTACTCGTTTAAAATATTTTTAACTTGTTTAATATTTTTTTTTTATTGTTTAATAATTATTAATTTATTTTTTTTGTTTAATATATTTTGACTTAATTAACACTTTTTTTAACCCGTTTAATAATTATTAATTTATTTTTTTTGTTTAATATATTTTGACCTAGGTTTGACTGACACGTTTACCAATTATTTAATTTGTTTTGATTAATTTAACAATTTAATATGTTGTTAACCTATTCGGGCCATTTAACACAATTTTGTCTACCATTATTTTCCTTTGCTAAAAAATGAGAGATCAATTAACAATATTATTTAAAACAATTAAATACTAATTATACCTTACTTAAATTTACCCAAATTCAACCCAAACCAAATTAATATATTTAGGCTTGGTCAACCCAAGATAAGATATACTTACCCCACTCATACTAATTCTCTGATCCAACTTTATCAACAAATTTTAAAATTTAATTAAATTTGAACCAATTCATAAAACATTCAACCAAATTAAGCTGCACATTACATTAAACATAACACATTTAATATAAATATCAACTCATTTTATTTATTCATATTAATTACACATTCTCAATCATTTCAAAACAATTACATACAAATATTTTATATAATTAACTACTAATTTTTAAGCTTCTAATCATTATCAATTCCTGCTATTAATCAGCATCTGTTTCTCTTCAAATTCAGCTTCGATCTTCAAACTGTGTCAAAAATAAATTTATATTAAGATGCAATAAATTTGAAATAACAAATAGATAAATTACAACTAAAATTATTTTAAAAACTATATCTAAAGATCATCTTAAACAAATAATAAAGATAAATAATATACCTGAATCTACGGGATGCAAATGTTGTAACGTCGTTACCATTCCTATATAAAACATCATACACATAAACTTTATCACTTATATTTATATTGAATATAAATCCTCCCATGATTCTAATTCTCTTTTCTTATGGAAAACACCTTTGAAATAAAATACTCTCATAAATCTTTGAAGTAGTTGAATTTAAAAGAAGTAGAAAATTAGGGGTAGGGTTTATTGAGGACGGCGGTCATAGAGAGAACATGTAGGTATGAACAATGAAAGAAGAAGAATGAATTTATAAGAAACTATAAATTTAGGGTTTCGTTTAGGATGGCGCCGCCAGGGTTTCTTTCTTTTAGGACTGTCCCATTTTAGGTTTTTAGTCCCTAAATAACTTTAAATTTTACAAATATATTCACAATTTGTTAATGAGTTAATATAGACCTCAAATATATAATATACAAATGAAATCTTTAAATAACTTTGCTTAGTTAGAATAATTTGAATTTGTCAATACAGTACATAATTTTTCTTTAAAATGATTCTTTATTATTTAAGCTACTTTATTTATTTATTTATATATATATATTATAAAAAAAAGTTTGAAAACAAGAATTATTTTTAAATAATTCAAACAAAATCAAACATCATCTCACCATTTTCATCCATAATATCACTTAAATTATTAATCAAAATAATAAAATAAAATATATTTTAAATTATTATTATTTTTTATTTTATTTATATATCAATAAATTTTAAGTTTTTTTACAAAAAAAAAATAATAATAATTATTAACTTCTTAAAATTATCAAAATCATTACTTTTTCTCTCCCTCTGTGTTTTTTAAATAACCCAATCCAAACAAGGTCTAAGACTAATTTCTTTTTTAAAATTTTATTTAAAATACTGGTAAAATATGAACAAATATTATGAGATTTACATTTGAAATATTTCGGACTCACTACATTAATAAATTTCATAAACTCGGTCGAGAGAAGCATATGTGATATATGAATATTTACTTGTGCTCTTTTCCGGACTGAGTATATTTCAACAATATTCGAAATCTAATCAAATCATAAAATAAAAATTGTAACACTCACATAATTTATAAACATCAAAATTGAATATTTATAAATTCACTAACAATTCTATTATATCTAGAAAACATGGTAGATGGGGCAGCTGTCTTTTCTATCTTGGTAGGTTAAGAGTTTGTTTAATAAATGAATTATTTTAAATAATATAGTTAGTTTTAAATAAACTTATTTGTGTAGATAAATTAAAAAAACAATTATTTGAGTAAAATATATTGATATGTATAAATATATATAATAAACAAAATGAATTATAAAAAATAATAAATATTATAATAATTTAAATAATATCATTAATAATTAATTAAGTTATCAATTATTTAAGATTTACCAGATATATGTAATATTCTTCTCAATTAGAATGGCTGCTGTGATTCAATGAATTATTTTGCAATAAAAAATGACTTCTAATAATATTTAATAATTTGGTTTTAAATTGGTACTTAATAAATAAAATAAATTAATTAATCACTTAAACTATACACTTAATCAATAGAAATTGAGAAATAAACTATAAATTCATTGAGAACTACGATAAAACATTTATTTGGAGTATGAAAATCAAATCGATAAATTATAAATAGTTGTGGTAAATTTTTTTTATAGAGGCTTAAACATGTATTTTTTAACAAGGATGTGTCTATATAATTTTGTGAAACAATATGACAATGATTAATCTAGTTATGACAATAACGACCAATATAACAATGAAAATAACGATGATGACAATATCTTATAAAAAAATATTTATATTATAATAGAGATGAAATAAGTATATTTACATATTGGATAGCCTCAAAATTGTGACAGATAGAACAAAGTCATTAGTAATATTAACTTATTAACATTAAAAAGTAAGGATGACAATTTTAAACTGTATCGTAAAATCGAATTGAATTGTTCCGTTTGAGATGGTTTTCCTCGAAACCGAACAGGGATAGAACTGGGCTAGGCTAGTATTTGTGTCCTGCCTGACCTGTCCCGATCCAACCCTGATCTAACCACGTGGATTTCCCGAAACCGAACGGAAAAAGATGATATTAAAAAAATTCATAAAATAAAAATGGGGTGGAGATGGTAATACATTCACGCCTCGAACTGCCAATTGTCATCCCTAATTAAAAGTGCTCCAACAATATTGTTAAATAAAAAAATATTGTTAAGTAATATTAAATTCTAATTAACTTATCATGTTATAATTAATTTTAAAGAATATGGTCAAAATAAAGATATCATAAAATTTTATCATTAAAAAATAAATTATATTTATTTTATTATTCAATTATAATTAAATATTATCATTTTTAATTAACAAATAATTAAAATAATCAAATTAATATACAATTCAAGTGAACTAATAGATTTATAAATTAAGAACCAATTTTTAGTTACAATTGTTAATACCAAATATAACCATAAATTATTTTTTGATTTTTAAGTATACTTAGACCTAGCTCTAGCTCAAGACCTATTTCCAAAAGAAGATATTAATATTTAATTAGAGTTTTGTTAAAAAAAAAAAAATCTTATTTACGAAATTTTGTTAAGCATATTCGTACTACTATTTCGACCTCAACAAATCCAAGTAATTTATCATCGTTACCAATCGAATTACTCTATCAACCCACTATAGTCGACTTCTTCTGAAACAAGAGAACAACAAATGACAACATGGCTAGACAAAAGAATCAACTATGTAAATAAAGATATATATATATATATATAATTCCTCTCCTAGTCTAGTGGTAATAAGAGGTGGATATTAACCTTAAAATTCTGGGTTCGAGCCTGTCAGAAAATAAGTTTTGCGTCTGATTAAATATGTTTGCGGGCTATATACTTAATTCTTTGTCCCATTTTTTTTCTAAAAAAAAATATAGACATAACTAACAAACTTCTCGACAAGATCCAACAAGAACATGCATTGTTGAAAACGATGCCGAGTGATCTACAGAATCTTAAGAGAAAGTTTATGAAAAAATGATCTTAATCCGGTATATCTTTCACTTACTCCTATTTATTAGAGCAAAATAAGTATCTTATTTAGATTTTGTTATAAAAGATAAGCAGCAAAACTGTTATTAAAAATTGAATTATTTAGTAGTTCCATCCAATTATAATAGAACTATTAACATAAAAAAAATATATATATTATTTTTGTTCAGACTAAATTCAAATAATATTGTTTGCTTTTTTTTCCTATCAACTTTTTTCATTTATTTCCCCTCACCTCTCTCTTAACATTTTCCGATTAAACTGTCTACCCCCTTCAACTACAGGTTGACCTCAATGCGGTAATTGACGACCACTTCCGCGTTCCAGCGACCATCGATTAGAGATTATCACCAGTTGTGATTTCTCCAAACGAGCATCCTCCCATTGACCCTTGACTCGAGATTGATTCTGATCTATCGTGACCATTGATTAAAGATTATCGTCGAGTGTGATTTCTCCAAACAAGTAGTCTCCTGACAACCCTCGTCTCGAGATTAATTACCATCTATTGCAATTTCTCCTAGATAGAGACATCGAAAGACTATGATTTTGTATATCAGAACAAAAATGTGGCTATGATATCACGTTAAAATAATACTTGTTTTATTTTGAACATACAAAGTCAAAAAGACTAGAATACTCATTGACAATAAAAAAAAGACTATGATTTGGTGGGTTAAAAAACAAAAATAAACTCTCATACTAAAAATATTATATTATAGGTTATAATTTAAATTACATGAATTAGATTAATTATATAAATATTAGAATATAATATTATAATAATATTAGGATAATATCTCACCAATATTTTATCTTATATTATAACATTATTTATTCTCAAATTTATGCGTTTAAGTATATAGTAAATAAATAATAAAAAATAATTATGTAAAAAAGGATAATTAAATAACTATATTAACTTTTAAAATTGATTATACATATTTAAAATTAATTTATTAATATAAAGAACAACATTATATGTTAAATATAATAAGATCCATCATAAACTAATTGGCCCAAAAATTGGGAAATCTGGATTTGGGTAAATTATTATTATTATTATTATTTTTGTATCTTATTAACTTATTTATTTACATAAAATAATTTTTTAAAATATATTTTAATTATTAAATATATTAATTTCCAAATTTTAATTTTTTGAAAATAATTCAAACATATTTTCATAAAGAAACTGTGAATTATATATAAAAGCAAACCCCTTGATGAACTTCATTTTCTATCCAACTGAACTGGCTAAGGTTTTGCCATAGCCTCCTTCATTCCTCTTCAATGGCTATTCTCGCTTTCCCTCTCATAACTTCTCTCATAAAACCCTATAAACCTCATCTTTCCTTCTTCTTCACCAGAAATCCAGGTAATTCTCTCCTTTTCAGGAAACGTTACTTCGCTCGTTCATCTTTCTCCGCCATTTCTACACTCGCGAATCCTCAACAATCGTCAACAAATGACGCTAGCTCTGAGATCTCCACCAAAAGAACTCCTACATTTCAACAAGCCATTCAACGTCTTCAGGTATTCTATATTGCTTCATCTTCATCTGCTATGTACTTAATTGATTTCAGCAGTGATTTCCTGGAGAATTCAATTTTAGTATAGAAGATTTCATCACGATTCAGTATTAGTCGTACTGTATGTTGTTAAGAAATAAGTTAGAAAGAACATGTTGATTTTACCTTTACCTTTACCTTCTTGCTACGTACTGCATTGATTTCGGCATTGATTTTCCTGGAGAATTCAATTTTAGTATTGAAGATTTCATCACGATTCAGTATTAGTCGTACTGGATGCTGTTACATTATACCTCCGAGCTACTACTGCGTCTTGGAGGAAGAAATAAGTTAGTAAGAACATGTTGATTTTACCTTTACCTTCTTGCTATGTACTGCATTGATTTTCCTGGAGAATATAATTTTAGTATAGAAGATTTCATCTCGATTCAGTATTAGTTGTACAGTTGTACTGAATGTTGTTACAGTTATTGAACCTTTACTAGCGTATTGGAGGAAGAAATAAGTTAGTAAGAACATGTTGATTTTACCTTTACCTTCTTGCTACGTACTTAATTGATATTAGCATTGATTTTCCTGGAGAATTCTATTTTAGTATGGAAGATTTCATCTCGATCAGTATTAGTCACACTGGATGTTGTTACATTATATCTCCGAGCAACTACTGCGTATTGGAAGAATATTAAGTTAGTGAGAACATGTTGATTTTACCTTTACCTTCTTGCTACGTACTTAATTGAATTCAGCATTGATGTTCCTGTAGAATACAATTTTAATGTGGAAGATTTCATCTCGATTCAGTATTAGTTGTACTGGATGTTGTTACATTTTATTGAACATTTACCTCCGTGCTACGTGCTTAATTGATTTCAGCATTGATTCTACTGGAGAATACAATTTTAATATGGAAGATTTCATCTCGATTCGGTATTTCTTTTTTGGAAAATGGTCAATTTTTTTATTGAGATTGAGGGTAGAACGCAAGAAACGTTCCTAAACAGTTTGCAGAAAAAAGAGTGTGAAGAAAGAGAAAACCAAAAATACAATAATGTTAGATTCCGATAAGCTCGAGATAGTCCCATCCGGTGCACATCCCCTTCTTCTTGATTGATGCGAAAGTTTGAAGAAGAAAACATTTAATCCTACTAGCCCCAAAACTCTTTCCTTGAAAATGTCTCCTATTTCGTTCTTTCCATAATATCCACCAAATAATAAGCGGGATGCTCTTCCATTCATGGCTAATAACCCCTCTCGAGCATCTCGAGATCCATTGTTCCCAGAATCCCAAAAGACCCTAATGTTAATATTGAACCTTTACCTTCCGAGCTACTACTTCTGCGTCTTGGAAGAAGAACTAAGTTAGTAAGAACATGTTTGTGGAATGAGTATTCATTGTACATACAATACAAATAACTCATATATTTGGATTTCCAGATGTTGTATGAGCTGAGGAACACCTCAAAGAGTTATAGTTTAGACAATCACTAATAGCCTCCTTCTCCAACTCTTACCTGACTTCACTAGTACATATATAATGTTTCGTAATGGTTTATCTTCTTAATGCTTACAATTTTTATTATTTCTTGAACATGTTACAGGAGTATTGGGCATCTGTTGGTTGTGCTGTAATGCAATGCAGCAACACAGAGGTACACTTTTATTTTGTTTTATTATTTAATATTTCATGAGTAATTTTTAGAACTTAGCTGTAATATCTCTTATTTGAAGGACCTAATTGTGAATCCTTATTCATCTTAAATACATTGTAGTGAGCATTTTAGCTGTAATAACTCTTATTTTACGGGTTTGCAATTGAATATTTCTTCACTAAGCAACGTGTTTGAACTTGCATTGTATTGTTCATATTGAATGTACATTAATTATTCTGGATGTACATGTTCCCTTCTGATGGTTTTTTGCAATGTTATATTTTTTCCGAATTAACTGGTGACAATGATTCATGACTTAAATGTTGTACATGTCATAACTTGGTACTTGAATTTGTTTTATCTGGATGTTTCACAACGATTCATGCAACTTTTGCGTTAATTGTGGATTAATGAAAATAGTTTTACCCATAAAAAACTATATTCTTGTGACTCCCATGAACATGTTACGAAGTATGTACTTTGTCCTTTCTTACCTACATGATTAAAGTTTCACAATTACCATATTGACCAGGTTGGAGCTGGGACAATGAACCCTTTGACATTCTTAAGAGTTCTTGGGCCAGAACCATGGAATGTGGCGTAAGTCTTTTACTGAAACTCTTAAGGCCAATTGCATCTTTGAACTATAATCTATATTAACCAGATTTCCTATCACAGCATGATCCACTAGATATTATATAGGCCTCGTTTGGAAGCTATGTTCACATTTATTTATGTTTTTTTCTCTGACTAAATTTTGTTCCCAAACGTTTTTGTATCTGGAAAGGTTTCCAAATATAGAAGCAAAACCAAAAGTGTTTCAAAATGGGGACTATATTTGATTTCACATGGTAATATTAGAAGCCCTTTTGTACACCAATAAATGGTTATTTGGATTTCAACATAGTTTTCTTCTGTACTTCTGCTGCCAATTTTTTTCTCTTGAAACTTTTGGAGTGGTTATCTTCTGATGAGTTTTCCTTTCGTAGCTCATTTGGGTGATTGTTAATGTGCTAAATGTGTTCAAGGTATGTTGAGCCAAGTATCCGACCAGATGATAGTCGTTACGGAGAAAACCCAAATAGGCTTCAGCGCCATACACAGTTTCAGGTAGAATATTAATTTGGTAGGACAATGAGTCTTCTGAGTTTTTTCAAAACTCTAATGGATATGGATTTTCTATCTTTGTCTTAATTTTATTCAGGTAATTTTGAAGCCCGACCCTGGGAATTCTCAAGACTTATTTATTGGGAGCCTATCAGCCTTAGGTGCTTTATTTGCTTGATTTCTTATTTAATTTTGTTCAGTTTTAGTTCGACTTTATCTTACTTGACTGATAACTATTGTCACAATGTTTCCACTAGTTTGATTGACTTGTTCTTTTCTAGAGTACTATAAAGATAGTAATTGCAATTACAGTTATTTGTTTCAGATTTCTCTTTTATTTTTTTTTCTGGCTTTCTTTTTTCTTTTACTTTATTATGTTCTCTTTCTCTAGTACCTTGTGGTGCATTTGGATGCTGTAGAAGTTGGACCTTTAAAAAAAGTTATTTGTTTCAGATTTAAGGTTTTGTGTCAGTCATACATATTCTTAATCTACGTTCAGCCAAAACTTTGTTTGCGCAATATGTATAATAAGAAGATTTGAACTGCTGATTTTTAGATGGATTCAAAGTCTTTAAAGAATAGTTTGAGGCTAGGGAAGGATGACTCAAAAGCATCAAATTTATTTGTTAAAAGTTGAAACTATTTTCCCTCTATATATACTTCATTTTCAACATCCTCAGTTTTGATAAATTTTTTGTTATATGATCCCATGTAATGGTTTTATCCTGTAATCTTGACCAATTTTGTTTCAGTAATTTGTTTTAAGGACGGCTGTCAAATTTTAATGTTCTAAATGAGAATCTGAGAACCATCTATTTGTCCTGATTTCTCTGTTTTGGCCACTGTTTAGTTTGTATATGTATTTATTCTGTGGCGTTTATTTAACCAAATCACATGAACTTTAGTTTAACTCTCTCTTTTTACTTGACAGGCATTAATGTGAATGAGCATGATATACGTTTTGTGGAGGACAACTGGGAAAGCCCGGTAAGAAATTGAGTTTATGCTTACTTTTCCGAAGTGTTGCAATAGTAACTCAATTCATCTGGTGCGATTTAAGGCGGAGTGTGGCCAAATTTTTTGCTTGCTTTTGAACACGAGAAAAAAGAGCAGAACTTGCTTTCTTGAAGTTCTCTTTATTTTCTTCACATTCTTTACATGCATGGATATTTTTGTTTCTCACTCACAGGTTTCCCTTTTGCTACCAAAATCATAGTAGGTACTTGGTGCCTGGGGATTAGGATGGGAGATATGGATGGATGGGATGGAGATTACACAATTCACCTACTTCCAGCAGGTGCATACTTTGTTTAATTTATTGTTTAGTTTTTGCTATGATTCTCTTATTTACCCTCATTTTTTGTATTTTGAGTAACTTTTCTTCTTTCTTTGTTCCTTTCCCTTAACATGGATTCCTAGGCAGGAAGTCTTCAGTTGATGCCTGTTTCTGTTGAGATAACATATGGCCTCGAACGTATTCTAATGTTACTTCAGGTCAGTGTGAAACTCTTGATCTCAAATATTGTCTTCTTGTGCCTTTTCTTTTTTCTTTTTGTGTGCATTTGTCTTGACAACGATGTACCTATTTCAATCAAGTTAAGGCATTTCATTCATTGCAGGGAGTTGATCATTTCAAGAAAATTCGCTACTCTGATGGAATTACATATGGAGAACTGTTCGCAGAGAATGAGTAAATATGCTATACATCATACTAGTTTATTGAGATAGAGAATGTCAGATTAACTGCAAGTTTGGTAGCCATATGCTGATGTTATACTTAGTTGGAGACACCCAAATTTGAAGCAAGCTAGAATATAAAAATAATATATTGCAAAATTCAGTTTTAGATCAGCCATTGATGTTTCAGTTTATTTTTCATGGGTGTCATTTCTTTTTTGCTGAAGAACTTTGCAAAACATATTCTTTTGGATTCCTTGTTTCTGAGACATATATTCAATTTACTTCATCTTTTGTTTCCATTTAAGGCAATATTTACAAATTGATGTTGTTATAGGAAGCAAATGAGCGCGTACAATCTGGAGTATGCTAGCGTTGATCATATTCAGAAACATTTTGATCTATTTGAACAAGAAGCTCATTCATTACTTGAGTTGGAACTCGCAATTCCAGCGTATGTATTGTAGACTCATTTTCTAGTTTTTATATCTCTCTGTAGTTAGATAATTGAAGATCTATGACAGTCATCTGAATATTGAGTAACATTTTTCCGTCCAATGTGGCAGATATGATCAACTCTTAAAAACATCTCATGCTTTTAACATCCTGGATGCTAGAGGATTTGTTGGTGTAACAGAACGTGCTCGATACTTTGGTCGGATGCGTAGGTGAGTCTGCCACAAAACACCTTCTACCCTTTCAGCAGAAAAATTAGGGTAGAAGCTAATTGAACACAAACTCACATTTCTCAAGAGTGGTGAAATGGAGTCTATTTTACAAATTTATTTGAATACATTCAGGTCTTATAAATGAACAATTAAAACATGTTTATTGGCATTGAAGAATTTCATTATTTGAACAAAAATATTTGACACTATAATGCTACTTCTACTAAGTGTCAGCTTCTTACATTGCATCGGTTTTTTGTGAATGGTCATATTTTCAAACATAGTATAATTGTATAACTTTTTTGCAGATCTTCTTAATATACTATAATTGTTCTTAGCTAAATGGTGGATAAAGTTATTTTACTTAATGTACAGTTGTCTCCATCTTCTTTTGTTATTGTAACAAAATGCTATCATATTTGTTTACAACATTCTTAGCTCTTCTCGGTATACTATCTGTTTACCTTGGTCTCTTTACCATGAACAAGTCAGATTATTTTATGGATCTTATAATGCCAACTAGAATTTCGTGAGCACAATTGTTTTTCCTTTCTATCATTATTGATATCACATATTTGCCCCACCTCCCTATGATCAGCTTAGCTCGTCAATGTGCACAACTTTGGCTAAAAACAAGGGAGTCACTGGGACATCCGTTGGGAGTCATTTCTGAGCCTGACCAACTTGTTTCCCCGAAAGAAGTTTTGGAAGAAGCAACTAAAAAGGTTGTATGCGAATATATAGTTTTTATATAATATTTTTTCTTGATTTGGATGTTCTTTCTGTACATGTATTTTCCCCGCACTCCCCTGTTTGATTCTATAATTGTCATGCCGGAACCCTTTTTAGATTGATTATCTTTTTGTGTTTCTCTAAGTGAACACTGAATTTCTTATTTGTAGTAATACGATGCTCATCCTGAAAAAGTGAGAATATATATATATATATATATATTTATATTCTGTAATGAACTTGAAATGATGATGAACCTTATATTCTTCACATTCCTTAATCAAAGTATCTTTGCTTTATAAATAAAAGTTATTTATTGTTATGAAAATTGAAGCTATCAGGCCTTGTTTTTTCAATATGCTTCTTGAGTCTGTTTTGTTTTTCCGATAAAAAACTATCTGCTTCAAGAATTGGAACCCATGCCCTTACAGACTAGTACCTGAAACTGGCGCAAAATTCATGCCCCAGCGAGAGTCTGCTTTGTTTATCCTATCTACTAGTATTTTAATTTTTCTTATTGCTTCCTTGTTATTCTGGTTCAATATATGGTTGATTATTGCAAATTCAGCATTTATGGCTTTGCTTCTCCTGATCAACTTGAGGATTTTTATATTTTCTTACAGGTTGCTAGAGATCCAAGAAAGTTTGTGTTAGAAATAGGGACTGAAGAATTACCCCCCGCGGATGTTATAGATGCAAGCCAACAAGTGCGTGTCTTTTATTATCTAACATTTTTCTGTGGTAGATTTTACTTCTTGAAATGTTTTCTCAACTAACTGTTCCAATGGGGGTTATTATTTTTGTCATCTAGAAATTATGTTTGTTTTAGTATATGTATGATTTTGGATGCTGCTTAATATTGTTTATTTCATCCACTAAGGTGTGGTTGCATAGTGGCATAAGGTTATGTGACTAATTTTCCTTCTAGTATTCTATTGCTAATTCATGTATCTGATTATTGTAGCTAAAAGAGTTTGTTGTGCAATTGCTGGAGAATAAAAGGTTGAAGCATGGAGAAGTCTTGGCATTCGGCACACCACGTCGCATAGTGGTATAACTATATATTCTCTATTACTCTCTAGGTGGTTTATTTGTCTTAACTCTTTTTTTTCCTGATGGAAAATTACTCTTTATGAAAGACTATTTATTGGAAAATCTTTTAAGGGCTCGGTATCGATATCAATAAATAATTCCAATTGTTATTTTTACCCGCTTTATGTTAAGTTTGTGCATAAGCTATGTTCATCTCCCACTTAGTTTCTTAGTCCACTTGTAACACTTAAATATTGTATTCAATTTTGATGTGTTTTGTTATAAAAAAAATACTACTTTGTACAACAACCAAAAGAACAAGTGCAAGCAATCATTCTTTTTGTTATTTGACAGATCTCTGTTGATAGTCTGTGCTCTAGACAAGAAGATAATGAGATTGAAGCTCGAGGACCTCCAGTCTCAAAGGCATTTGATCCTGAAGGGAATCCCACAAAGGTATTGACTTGCTTACCTATATAAGTTAACACATACAACTAGAGAACCATCCCAACTGGTGGCCTTTAGTGATGTCTACCTTTCAATCAAAAATGTGGAAATACATGAATTAAAATGCTAGATGGCATACAAATTAGATATTGTCCACGAGGGGGAATTTTTTTATTTTTATATTTGTTTTGCCAATATGTTCCTTTTTACCTTATACTAAATTTACCGCTATATAGGACACAAGTCCAATGCACAATGTTTGTACTTATCAGGTGTCTCTTATTGTTGTTAGTGTAATATCACCACTATCTTGCTTACATTAGCTGTTGTTACATGTCAGGCTGCTGAGGGCTTTTGCCGCCGACAGAGTGTACCTTTGGACTCCTTGTACAAGCGGGTGGAAGGTATATCATTGCTTGCCATTATTGTGCATTTGGAAAATGTTTTAGTTTTTGTGCTTTAGCCATCATGTGAAGGCTGGCTACTCTCAGAAATTGCATTGAATAATGGCTTAGAGCTTGTTTGATCTATAGTTTATTTTCTTTGAAATAGATTGGTTTGATAAAAAAAACTCTTGTTTGATAAAATACTGTAGTATATGTGAGGATAAACACTACACACTGAATATTCTTCATGTACGGTTACATTACATTTTTCCCTACAAAGACCATTGACAAGTGCACGGGGAAAAACAATATTATTGGCCTTGGAATTTTTTGATTTTGTTCCTAATGTAATTAAACTTGAGCTTTTTGAGGTAATTAAAGAACTTGTGTGGGTATTTTGCAGGGAAGACAGAATATGTTTATGTTCGTGTAGTGGAGCCTTCCCGACTTGCTTTGGAGGTTAGATACCTTTGTTGGTCTATATATGCAACTTTGGTCCTACTATTGTCAACTGAGAAGGGCCTTTTTTTTTCTTAATATTTCATGAGTACATGTAAGCATTGAGCTAATGGAAAAATGTGATTCCACACTTCATCCTTCAGTTTTGTATTAACTTGGCTGTCTGATTTTATCATTCCTGTCTGTGGACTTGAAACAATAATGATTTAATGTAATTTTCATGCAGAGGATGATGGACCAACTAGCATATTGTATTTGTTTTCTTACAAATTTAGGGACCTCTTGAGAGAGGGGATCTAATGGCTTGATAAGTAAACATATGAAATTAGGGGTTCTTAGTAGAATATGGAGTTTAATTTTGCTGGGTATTTGAGGATTTTTGTTCACATTTCATTAGTTTTTTTAGAACTGGGTATAATGGAAGTAGTATTGGTTGCTTTAAAGGAAATGTGGGATTGAAAGATATTCTATCCAATTCAATTTTAGTTTGTGCTATCATTTTAAAAAATAAATATGGTCATATGTGGAATATGGCATTTGTATTAAATATCTCATTTTTACTTACAAACTGCAATATTTTTTTCGATTTTTTTCTAGGTTTTGTCTGAAGAATTGCCCGCTATTATTGGGAGAATATCATTTCCTAAATCCATGCGCTGGTGTTCCCAGGTAAGTCATTCTGGATTTCATTTGAGATGATATAATGAAATGATATTAGTATGTACAATTTTCTATTCTTTGACGTTTATTCATTTCAATGCTATTTCTCATCATAGTAAATTTGTTTTTTCAGAAAACTCCATCATAGTCATTTGATGTGCTCTATTATATATATAGGAATATAAATATATATTTTTAATTTAAAGTTTGTCTTAATAAAGTCTGTATATATTTGCTTCTTTATTTTTATTTATTTATCTTGATCCTTTCACTTTTTTCATCTATATTTGTAGTTTTCCTGAAGAACTAACTCGTTGCCTAAAAACTAGCTTGCCAATCTGTTTTTTTTTTTTTTTTCTCAGGTCATGTTTAGTAGACCTATTCGATGGATTTTGGCTGTTCATGGAGATGTAGTAGTGCCCTTCGCATTTGCGGGTATTCTAAGGTTTGTACTCAACATTGTCTTTTGAGCATTATTAGAGGTTTGGAGTAAATATTATGATTGTGTGTGGTATTCATATCCTAAATTGATGTCCTTCAAAATAAAGAGTATATACTATTTGACCATATTAATTTCAGATTACTCAAAAACAAGAAGCTAGTAAAAAATATAAATCTTGGCCAACTATTTTGTTTTTAATGCTTTCATCATTAATTTTATGACATACTATATTAATAACATAAGATGACATCTTCCACAAACATTATATTGGTTTATACCACAGTACCACACATTAATGTCAGAAATGAATCAAAATTGCCAAATCATAAAGATATTTGGAGACTTGATAGATATTGGTGTCAACTATAATGTAATAAATTAAGGAGCAATGTCCCGTGAGACTTGACTCCGCATGTGGCCCTTTTGAGAATCTCGATTTGGAGCTATGAGCTTTCTGCATCGTACCCTTGATTGGTTTTGTCTTGTTGTTTTCCATTTATTTGAATTGTTTTTGTTTGGATGTTTCACCACTGTTTATGTGATTTTTGTGTTAACGGTGGATTAATGAACAATGTTCTATCCTTTCACTATATATATATATATATATATGCAGTAACAACTCTATTTAAATGATTGAGAATGTTTCATAGTTTAAACACCAATATCTAATAGTTTTTAATTGCTGCCTGTTAGTGGGAACTTGTCTTGTGGTCTACGGAACACTCCATCGGCTTCTTTAACGGTAATAATTAATTTGATGTATTCTTTATCATTACATTCAAATCCATGCACATGATCTCTTGGGAATGTTTCAAATACTATGGACCTGTAAAGTAACATATTTTCAACTCTAATCGATTTTGTACATGCCATTTCTTTTCGCAGGTTGAAAGAGCAGAAGAATATGCAGATGCAATGCGGAATTCTGGAATATGTGTTGATGTTGAAGTGTGTATATTAATGATCTTTCCCCCCTCTCATCTCTCAGTATTTGTGGATTATTAATTTTCTTTTATACAATAATTTAGAATAATTTGTATTTTATTTGCAGCAAAGGAAGAAGTCTATTCTAGATCGCTCCAATGCTTTAGCAAAATGTGTTAGTGGTTGTACTGTTTTCCCAAATGGCCTACTTGATGAGGTAAGTGACTTCTCTTTTTGAATCTTACTGACTTGGGTTATTTACTTTCATCTAAATAATTTCTATTTCAAAATCTAGGTTGCAAATCTTGTTGAGGCACCTGTTCCAGTGCTGGGAAAATTCAACGAATCTTTCTTGGAACTTCCGAAAGATCTGTTAGTAATGGTTAGTTATTCATTCTGTGCACATATTATCCGCCGTTTCTTATGCTGGTCTTACTTTGAAGAAATGTATCCCCTTTATAATTACGGGAGCCAAATTTTGCAACTTGCATGTTTTTGGCAAGGGATAAAAGTGTATATATATACATGTATTCTCTAAAAGGGGCAAATATATACATGAACTCTTAAATAGACAAAATGAGAGAGAGATGTGGGGGGAAGGAGGGGTTTCAGACAGAAGAGGAACCAGGGATAGGGTTAGGCGTGGTTTAAGCCTTAAGAGCTTGTTTTATGTAGGTTTCTTTTCTCTTTTTTAATATCTGATTTTTTGTATAATAATATTGTTCGGTGAAAAAATGGTTATTTGGGTTAAATGTAAAATATCTTTTCTATTTAATAGTTTTAAGTTATAAAAAATAAATTAGGGTATTTTAATATTTTAGTTAATAATTTGATTGAAAATTGGGTAAATTAAAATAACCATTCATCAAACAAGACCTTGGGTTAAGTTTAAAAAGATTTTTTTTATGGAAATGTGATGTTAGTTAATATAAGGATTTTTTTGTAAAACATGTTTAAAAAGTTGCTGTATATGTTCACCATTTTAAGTGTTGTTATATATAAATATATGCCCTTATGTCCTTTTTGCATATTAGTGGTTGTGGATTTTCATCATGAAATTCTGTTGTAGAAAAAAAGGATAAATTATGACTTATTCCTTTTAAATATTGAAACTATTATTTGGATAGTTGATTTAATAAACTAGAACTGCGTTTTCCTTCTTTAAAAAAACAGAATTATTAGTCTGCTTATGTGTTAAAAAATGTAGCTTCATGACAAACAAAACTCAATCAAAATCACAATCAGTCTTAACCCAACAACAGAACAACAAAAATCAGAGATGAACAAGAAGCAACACATTAACAAACACAACACAAACAACCAAAACAAAAACAAGCATACACATAAACAAAATCAAAACTCTAATCTAAAGTTCATGTACTATTGACCTAACCCATAGTTGTCAATAGCGTATAGCGCTAAATAGCGCCAAAGCTTCTCATGGCTATAGCGTAAAGCGAATAGCGTAGCGAGGGCTATTTGAAAATAAAGCGCTAAAACATGTAAATATCAAAAATAAAAAACATCACAAAATTAAAAGTTTAAAACATAAAAATCATTAATTCTTAAACTATTACTAAACAAAACAAAATAAAATAAATAAATAAATAAATATAAAACTATTACTAAAACTTATATAAATGATAAATCTAAACTATAAAATGAAAAACTTACAAGCAAGTTAACGATTTGGCTGTAGAAGATGGCTGTAGAAGACAAAACAGCTAGAGAATAGGAAAGAAGAGAATTGAAAGAGAAAAGAATTGGAAAAGAAAAGAAAAGAAAGAGAAGAATTTGAAAAGTCGGCGCTATAAAGGGGCTATAGCTATTGGCGCTATTGGCGCTATAGCTAGAAAGGCGGCGCTATTTGAAAGTGTGTAGCCTATAGCGCCTTATAGCTACAAGGGGGCGCTACGCTACGCTATTCGCTATAGCTAGCGCTACGGGCGCTATTGACAACTATGACCTAACCATCACTCCAAGACCTCCATTTGAAGTGTATAGAGCAGCATTGAGGATTCTTTGATTTCCTGCTCCCCACTGTCACCAGTCATGCATCAATCCTGTATATAGTTGAAAAGTCTTCTAGCTGAACAGTCCTAGCATGTTCTAATAAGAAACATCTACTGACTGCACAGGTTATGCAGAAGCATCAGAAGTATTTTCCTATTACCAATGAAAGTGGAACACTTTTGCCATATTTTATTGCTGTGAGTAATCCTTAACAAATCTTCTGATTTTCTACACTTGTTAGAATGATGGCATAGTTGGTTAACAGCCTATTTGTTTTAGGTTGCCAATGGGGCAATTAGTGAATCAGTGGTACGTCATGGAAATGAAGCTGTCCTCAGGTATTTCTACCAATATTTCCCAGTTTGAATCCAATCAGTGGTTGTCTGTTTTACTTGTAAATTCTAACAACTTTTGTCAAACTCATTGAAAGCAAAGTTTGGAAAAAGGGTATGATTTTGATAGTGCTTTGATGGATACTTATTTTTTTCTCTATAGAGCTCGTTATGAAGATGCTAAGTTCTTCTATGAGATGGATACACACAAAAGGTTTTCAGAGTTCAGAAGTCAACTGAAAGGGATTCTTTTCCATGTAAGTATCTACATTAGATCTATCTTACCACATAGAGTTTCATGTCTAACTGCCATGCTTAAATCTGATTTGCTCTGATTTTCTTGAATTTTGGGTAAAAAAAGTATGTTCCATTAGTATCTGAAAGCCCATCGTAAGTGCTATCCGATTGAAAGTCTCACAACAAGCTCTAGGTCTTTTATTCTTTTTGATCGGTGGTTTTATTTATTTGCTGTGTCTGCTCTACTAACTGCCTTTCACTTTTTTCTCTTTTCAAATAACCCTATTTGAGGTTGGTTATGAAAAATCAGGTTATTTGGGGTTATTGAGTAAAAAGACATTAAGAGTAAATATATAATGAATAACTGTTTTTGAAAAGAAAACGCTATAGAGTAATTTCGGTGGATGATTTGAATGATATTATTGATGAGTAGATTGTTGATTGGATTAGTGGGTTATTTGAAAATAATCCCAAATAACCCTCATCAAAAAGAGCCTATTTCTTAAGAGAAATGATAGGGAAAGAGGGAATGACGTGACGCAATCTGTTTGGCTGAAAAATAATAAAATTCTTTCTCTACTCTGTCTCTCCTCACATTTTTTCTTTTTTCCCACCAATGACGTGATGCTACGTCATTCACTTCCCCAATTTCCCTCCTCCTATCACTCCTCATTTCTTAAAGCTGATTATGCAAAAGTTGTCTTTAATAGTTGTTACCAAACATATTCTAGTAAGTAGCAAAACTGCTGATTTGACACACATACCTGCCTTACCCAAATAGTTTAGTTAAAGCCCAAGATGGTGGGTCCATGTAGAACTCAACTGCCTATCATGTATCCTCTAGTCTCAATGTTGCTAGTAAGTAGTAGCTCTCATTTGATAATGGATAAAAGAATCTGGTTTACTTTGATTATTATTTGTGCCTTTTTACACCATATGGTATGTTCTGATCGGGTTCCCATGATGGGGTCAGTTCTTGTTGAGACCCGTATGGCTCAATCCTAATAAACAAGCAATTAGTATGCTTGTGGATCGATCTAACCCATACCCAAAACATTGTCAATTCTGGAGGTAACAAATCCAAGATATTGGCCCCATATGGTATATTCTGATCGGGTTCCCATGATGGGGTCAGTTCTTGTTGAGACCCGTATGGCTCAATCCTAATAAACAAGCAATTAGTACGCTTGTGGATGGATCTAACCCATACCCAAAACATTGTCAATTCTGGAGGCAACAAATCCAAGATATTGGCCCCTTATGGAAACACTTATAACTTTTGTTTTTTAATCCGAATTTGAATTCAAATGAAAAACAACCAATGAATTTTTGAATTTGTGTTTGATTAAGTTTAGTTTCCAGATATTTTTTTAGATCCAGAATGTTAGTATTTATCGTGGATCACATTTATACAGGAAAAATTGGGGACAATGTTGGACAAGATGACACGTCTTCAAAAGACGGTTGGTAAAGTGAGCTTGGGTTTGGGCATCAGTGAAGATAAACTCCAGATCATTGAAGAGGCTGCATCATTGGCTATGTCGGATCTTGCTACTGCTGTTGTTACAGAGTTCACTTCCCTCTCAGGGATAATGGCACAACACTATGCTCTAAGGGATGGCTACTCAAATGAGGTTTGTTTATATGATCTGATCTTTTTTTGAAAAGAGAGATTATTGCATCATACACAGTTCATGGCATTATTTGTCATAAGTTAGTCAAAGTATCAAAATGAAAGCAAATAAAACAAGAAAGAATATCAAACTTAATGTTCCAATTCAAGGTTCGAACAAGGCTAGGTCAACATGGAACTGAACTTCCTTAGCGACATTGGGCTCCGCTTAATAGTCTTAATCATCTTATATTCAGGATGTTATTATTATTATGATATTTCTCTTTTTCAACTATTAAAACTTCTGACTCATAAGACATCAAGCCTATTTGGGAAAAAGTAATTTGTCACAATCTATGGTACAATCAAGGTCTCAGAAAAAATCAACGTAGTTACAATTGAAAGTGATTTTTTTGGATGAATTATTCTTTCTGGAACCTAAGCATTATTTTTCTCTTTCTAATTTATGGTCAGGTTTCCGAAGCACTGTTTGAGATCACACTTCCAAGATTTTCTGGTGATATAGTTCCAAAGACTGATGCTGGTATCGTATTAGCAATTGCCGACAGGTACCCTTAAATGCAGCAGCTCGATGAAAGATGTTCATTACATGATTTATTATTATTATTATTATTCTGAAGTTTATGCAAATTACTGCAGGTTAGATAGCCTTGTTGGTTTGTTTGTTGCTGGCTGCCAACCAACATCCAGTAACGACCCTTTTGGACTTCGGAGAATTTCTTATGGTCTTGTATGTAGAAGAAATAATTTATTAACATTTTTACTCGGTGCTTTCATTTCTAAAACATGCGCCTTTTATTTTATAATTGGTTTAGGTGCAAATCTTGGTGGAGAACAACAGAAATTTAGATCTCAGACATGCCTTGGAGCTTGCTGCTGCAGTTCAACCTATAAATGTGGATGCTGGAACAATAGATAATGTAAGTCATACTCTCCCTTATATTTTCGTTATTTCTATGTGAGAAAACAGAGTGTTAATCTCTACCATCGTCCTCTTATATATGAACCTATGATACAGGTAGTCTGAAATTAAACTTAGTCAGAGACAGATTAAAAAAAATATTGGTTGTTTTTCATCTATTTTGAATCCAGAAACACATAATTTTGATCTAGGCTTATTTAAATAATCAAGTGGTTATTTCTAAATAACATTGTTTGGCATAGGTTGTTGAAAATCAAGTTATTTGGGTATAAACCACACTATATGCATGAATTTTCTCAAAAGAAGCAAATAAACCTTCTAATAACTTCTATAATTTCATTAACAAATGTGGAATTAATTTTAAAAATAGTAGTAACTGTTTGGCAATGTTGCACCCAGTTAAAGAAGTTGACGAGTATATTTGTCTCTTTTGGTGAAGTTCATGTATAAGTATGTGCTTTTTTTCCTATCGGTATTCATGTGTAATGATTGAAAATTACATATCTGCCCTTACCTTTTTTCCTATCTGTATTCATGAGTATCTTTGTTTTCATCTTTCCATAGGTATATCAGTTTGTGACCCGGAGGCTAGAGCAATATCTGGTATGGCATTGTTTCCATTAGCTATGTAGGATTTGAATTTAGTAAAATTCCCAGTAGATCCAAATTACTCTTTATAATGACGGTTAATCCATATTGCCAATATTATTGAGCCTATTTGGAAACTGATATTTTGTCAAATCTCTTGCCACGGTCCCTTTGAAAAGTTGCCGAAAGTGATATTTTTAGTTTGGTATAAAATTGTTATTTTTGGATCATAATCCAAATTATTCTATGGATCGCAATTCAGTTTGGTTTTATTTTGTATCAAGATGATTATATTTTCGATAGAATGTGGCGAACAAAAGAAATATAACTTCTTCTTATACGGTGTTTTTGAGTGTTGCAGGTTGACAAGGACATAAACCCTGAAGTTGTCCGGTCTGTTCTTTCAGAGCGTGCAAACTGGCCATATCTGGCAGCGAAATCCGTGTACAAAGTGAGTGATTTCATCAGTGTTGGACATCCAACAGTTAATTTTATCTTGGTTTTCTTAGTCAAGTTTTGATGGTGGCTCTTATTGATCTCTGTAGATGGATATGTTATCAAAAGGAGAGCTTCTCCCTAAGATAGTTGAAGCTTATTCGCGTCCCACAAGAATAGTAAGGGGAAAAGATGTGAATCTAAATTTGCAGGTATTTCCTTCCATCTTTTCTTCTGTTGTCTAAGGGACTTACTATATTGACGTCTTAGCTCGATTCTTTCAATAATTCAAGCTAGTGGAGAGGTGGGATCGTATCAGTTAATAGAATAATCAAAATATTAATGAAGTTTCATTAACCAGTTAGTTAGTTGTAACAATATGATATGATCATCAGGTAAATGAGGACAACTTTGAAACAGATGAAGAGCGAGAATTGTGGAGAACTTACTGCTCATTAAGAAACAAAATCCATCCAGGTATTATATATGTAACTTTTTTCATCTTTCTCGAATCTCGCTTCTTAATATATATATATTTTTAGTTCATTAATAAAAATTAGTGAACATGAATACACTTTTTCCCCAAATAACCTATTGTTGCTTCTTTCCTTATTCATCACATAAAAAGGGGGGAAACCTAATTGAACCCAAAAGTCTGCAACTTGTCGAATAAACTCTGGTCACAGCAAAATGTGTGTCCCCTATTTACCAACAAATATACAACGGTCATTTATTCACAATGATACGAGTAAAGATGAATTAAAGTATGATTATGCGTTTCAGTAACACTATTATGTTCTGGTGTATTGAGCACATAAACTATGACTTTCTAAGAATTTATCAAATAGATCAAGGCAGGCACTGTCCACCTTCATCATACTTTCTATAATTAATATTCACCATTTTTGTAAGACCCGATAATGAAAAATCATCAATAGAGAAGTGATGAAATACCTTTCTTCACCGAATAACAAGCCCAATAACAACTAATCTACTATCACATAGGTTTATACCAACCAATTCTTCCTAAAGCAAGTTTTTAGCTTGTAGTAATTTCTGTCTTATTTTACTACTACAGATATGGAGGTAGATGAGTTCTTTGAACTCTCCACTCAGTTGTTGGAACCACTGGAAAATTTCTTCAACCGTGTTTTTGTAATGGTGGTACGTCATCACTGATCGTGTTACTAAAATAAAACGGGTTTAGGGTTTAGTATTATAGTATTGAAATTATGGTGTGGGTTTGCAGGAAGATGAGAAGATAAGGAATAACAGGCTTGCATTACTCAACACAATTGCTGAACTTCCCAGAGGTATATCAGATCTTTCAGTTTTGCCTGGATTTTGAACACCCACTTTCAATTTTCAGTTTTTATCAGTCAAAAACTATATTATTTATTCCTATTTTTCTTAATAAAAGTAAACATTATATTTTTTTATTTTAATAAACGGGTTTGTTGTTGTGCAAAATTGATGAATTTATATAATAATAGTGTAATCAGATTATATATTTTATTATTTTGTTGTTGAAATAATTCTGTTTTTTTCATAAAAATAAAGTTGTACCTATTCAAATAGTCATAGTTTTTTTTTGCAAAATATTCAACTGAACCTTTAAATGAGAAACAATCTAAATTCGGACTAAATCTCATCTCCATTTACATTAAAAATAAACAAAATTAGTAAAACTAAACAAAGTACATGAAATTTATATTAGAAATGTGTGATCGAATCGTTCAGATATTCAATTGATCAAAATAATTTAAATATTATAAAAAGTAAAAAAATTTAGACCTTATTTGGATTAGAATTATTTAAATAACTAATATTTTATTTAAAATTTTAAAACAGTCAATTTTGTTTTGAATATAGGAAACTAACTGTCTCTTAAAAACATTAGTTTCATTTCTATTAATGAAAAAATAAATAACTTTTAATATTTTAATTAATGATTTAATTGATATAATATTTTAAAGAATGAATAGAAAAAAGTAAATTGTTTATTTAGAATTATTCAATTAAAGTATCTTTTCATTCAAATGATATATCAAAATACCTCTTCTAACTCTACTTATTATATACTATATATAGTTGGTCATTATTTAAAAATATTGTTAAAATTGTCATTTAACTTAATTATAAAATAATTTATATCAAACAAAATTATTAACCGATAATAAAATAACTTTGGCTTAGAATATTTTTATAAGTTGATGATTTAAAAAATGAGATTGAAGAGTGATAGTTGTTTGATGGGACACTATTATTAAAAAATAATCATGCCTCCAAATAATCGTTTTAGTATTTTTATATTTTTATTTTATTAATAATGTTATTTGAGATTTATTTAAGATAAATTATAAAAAAAAAAAAATTGTGTACAATTTTAATTTAATAAAAGTTTTATTATTTTGATTAATAAATTAAGTAATTTAATTAGTTAAACAAGATCCGATGTCGTCCAGCGGTTAGGATATCTGGCTTTCACCCAGGGGACCCGGGTTCGATTCCCGGCATCGGAATTATTTTTTCATATTTATAGATTTAATAAAAAAAAAACTCAAATAACCAAATATACTACTTTCACAAGTAAAATAAGGCTAAAATGCTTCAAAACATGTCTTGTAACACACTTAGGTATTATCTATCCATGAGATTTAATTATCATCTAGATCCTATTGATCTTCTAAATGGAGGAGTCAATCTAGAAGAAGAGAAAGAAATGGAGGAGTCGACGTTGTTGTTGGCGCTAAATCAAAACGTTATTGGAGGAAAAAGTCAATGGTATCTTGACAGTGGTGGGAGTAACCACATGAGTGACGACAAGTCAAAATTTGTTTTGATTGAGAATAAGACAACGAGAAATATCACGTTCTGAGATGCTTCGAAAATCCAAATTGAAGGTAAATGTACTATTTTGATTCCGTTGAAGGATTGTACACACAAGTTTATTTCTAATGTGTATTATTTTCTTAAATTAAAGAGTAATATTTTGAGTTTGGGGCAACTTATAAAAATAGGCTATTAGATTCTAATGAAGGATCGTAATCTTTGGCTACGAGACAGAAGCGTTAACCTAATTGTGAAGGTGACGATGTCGAATAATATGATGTTTTCGCTCCATATTTAAATCGAAGAGCCAATTGTTTGCAAGTATCTGTGATGAATCCAGCATGGTGTTGGAATATGATGATGGGACATCTCAATTTCGGTGGCCTAAAAATGATATCCGAAAAAAAGATGGTGTTGAAAAAATGATGCCTTTGATCAATCATCTTGATCAACTTTTTGAAGAGTGTCTTCTATGCAAACACACAAGAAGAAGCTTTCCAAAGGAAATAACGTCAAGAACAACAAAGTCGCTCGAATTAAATCGTACCAATGTTTGTGGACCGATCAAGCCATCGTCTGATGATAAAAGTAATTATTTCTTATTTCTCATTGACAATTTTAGCCAAAAGACTTGGGTTTATTTCTTGAAAGAAAAATGTAAGAGTATCGATATTTTTAAGAATTTTAGAAATTTATTGGAGAAAGAGTCTGACTATATGACTCGAACGTTGAGAACCGATAGAGGGAGGGGGGAATTTAATTTTGATGTTTTTAATCGTTTTTATGAAGAAAATGACATTATACGTTTCTTTACAGCTCCAAGATCCCCATAGCCAAATAGAGTGACTGAAAGGAAGAACCGATCCATCCTCAAAATGGCTCGAAGCATCATGAAACATAAGAAGATGCGAAAAGAATTTTGGGCGGAAGCAGTGGCTTATGCAGTGTATTTCCTTAATCGTTGTCCGACCAAAAACGTGAAAGATCTAATACCAATTGAATCTTGGAGCGGAAAGAAGTCAGATGTATCTCACCTAAGGATTTTTGGGAGCATTAAAACAATCAAAACTCATCAAAGGTAGACGTCGAAAAGGCGATGGCCTACTAGGTTTTGTTTGTTTTCGGTGAAACATGTCATTGTCTTTTTTGTTTTTTTATTCTATTTTTATGTTAATAAAAATGTTTATAGTATTGACATAGGGATTTTGTCGATTTTACACGAGAGATTCTGCATCGTTATCTTTTTTTACTATCTTTACAAAATTTTCGATTATAGTTTTTTTTAGAACATTGGATTATGTTTCTCCTTTAGAGTGTGACTAATCCCCGCAGATTAAACATATATCATGCAAACACACTTAACCATTTAATCAGACGCAGACGGGCTCGAACTCAAAACCTCTAGAGAGGCTGAAAATATTCATATCTTGTACGCGCTAGAAGCATAATGTAAAAAAAAAAAAAAAAAAAAAAAAAAAAAAAAAAAAAAAACCTTCAACGTTAGTACAAATGTGATACTCTTGATAACCTGAGCTTTCAGGTTTTAGCATTGAAGCATAATGTTTCACAAAAACCCTATGATAATCTAATTAAAAAACTATAAAATAATGTTATTCCAAACAAAATCATCAATTTTAAATTTAACTATTTTAATAATATTTGATTTAATTTCAATTTCATAAGATTTTATAAATTTATTTTAATTTGTTTAATGAAGTTGTGAAAACACACTTAGAATAGTTCAATTGTCAAAAATCTTGTATAAAATAACAAATACTTTTTTCACTCGAAATATTTTAAATTAAAATAAAATTATGTTATCTTCCTAACCCAAAAAAACAAATTATGAAAGTTAGTAGTAACTCTACAAAGTTAATAATGTAAATAAATTTGTTTCACATTGTAGGGCTTGTTTGAGGTGGTTTATTTGAATTTTATCTATTATCTTATCAATAATTACTTCTCGTTATTATCAATTCATTTCAATTATAATTATAGTCATTTATTTTATTATTTATAATATTTTATAATATTAAATATTTTAATTATTTGACCTAAATAATTCAAAACCTACCGCCACTTGTATCCTCAAAACGAAACAAGTATCTAATATCATATTAGAATAAAGAGATTATATTGAATTATATATTTATGTAATTCAATATACTATTTAATACAATTTATTATTTATTTTAACGTGATATCATAGCTACATTTTTGTTCTTGAGTATACAAAATCATAGTCTTTCGATGTCTCCATCAATGATTAAAATAAAAATTTATGGAGATAGCGGAATACTATCATTTTGTATACAATTTCTTCTCTATTCTAACCAATAACAAAGTTCTATCTCGGAGAAATTGCAATAGATCGCAATTAATCTCGAGACGAGGGTTGTCAGGAGGCTACTTGTTTGGAGAAATCAAACTCAATGATAATCTGTAATCAATGGTCACGATAGATCGGAATCAATCTCAAGTCGAGAGTCAATGGGAGGATGCTCGTTTGAAGAAATTACAACCGGTGATAATATCTAGTCGATGGTCGCGGGAACGCGGAAGTGGTCGTTCAATTACCGCATTGAGGTCACAACCTGTAGTTGAAGGTGGGGAGGCAGTTTAATCGGAAAATGTTTAGAGAGGTGAGTGGAAATAAATGAAAAAAAAATTGATAGAAAAAAAAAGCAAACAATATTATTTGAATTTAGTCTGAACAAAAATAATATATATATTTTTTATGTTAACAGTTCTATTATAATTGGATGGAACTAAATGATTCAATTTTTAATAACAGTTTTTTCTACTTATCTTTTATAACAAAATCTAAATATGATAATTATTTTGTTCTAATAAATAGGAGTAAGTGAAAGACATACCCGGTTTAAGATATTTTTTCATAAACTTTCTCTTAAGATTCTGTAGATCACTTGACAATGCATGTTCTTGTTGGATCTTGTCGAGAAGTTTGTTAGTTATGACTATATTTTTTTTTGAGAAAAAAAATGTACTCGAAACCAGGATAAATGCATAGGTCATTAGAAGGAGTTCCGGCGGATAAATAGAGTATACCACCTTAATTATTATTTCCTCTATGAGGGAGAAATTAAATGGAAGAACCCGAAGATATGTGCAAAACTCTCATTTTGGTTAGCCAAGGAAAATGACTCGTGGTAAAGACAAGATAGACTTTGACCAGACGTGCTCGGAATCTTTTTTATTTTTTTCTTTCGATCCGGGGGAAGTTCTCGCTCCTGAACTTCGTAAACTCAGTAAAGCTAAAGCTCCTGGTTAAAAAATCTTAGGGTTAATATTCATCTCTGGTTGCCGCTAGACTAGGGGAGTGATTATATATATGATTCTTTTGTCTAGCCATGTTGTTATTTGTTATTCTCAAGAAGTCGACTATAATAGTGGTTTGATAGAGTAATTCAATTGATAAATATTAAATTACTTGGATTTGTTGAGGTCAAAATAGTATTACGAATATGCTTAACAAAATTTTGTATAGTTGATTCTTTTGTTTAGCCATGTTATTTGTTGTTCTCAAGAAGTCGACTATAATAGTGGTTTGATAGAGTAATTCAATTGGTAAATATTAAATTACTAGGATTTGTTGAGGTCGAAATAGTAGTACGAATATGCTTAACAAAATTTTGTAAATAAGATATATTTTTTTTAACAAAATTCAAATTAAATATTAATATCTTCTTTTGGAAATAGGTGTTGAGCTAGGTCTAAGTAGGCTTAGAAATCAAAAAATAATTTATGGTTATATTTGGTATTAACAATTGTAACTAAAAATTGGTTCTTAATTTATAAATCTATTAGTTCATTTGAATTGTATATTAATTTGATTTTTTTAAATTATTTGTTAATTAAAAATGATAATATTTAATTATAATTGAATAATAAAATAAATATAATTTATTTTTTAATGATAAAATTTTATGATATCTTTATTTTGACCATATTCTTTAAAATTAATTATAACATGATAAGTTAATTAGAATTTAATATTACTTAACAATATCTTTTTTAAGATAATTATTTTAACAATATTGTTGGAGCACTTTTAATTAGGGATGACAATGGACGGTTTGGAGCGGGAATGTATTACCATCTCTACCCTATTTTTATTTTGGGAATTTTTTTAATATCATCTTTGTCCCGTTCGGTTTTGGGAAATCCACGGGGTTAGATCGGGTCGGGCGGGGGACACAAATACCAGCCCAGCCCAGTCCCATTCCCGTTCGGTTTCGAGAAAAAAACGTCCCAAACGGAACAATTCGATTCGGTTTCGCGGTACAGTTTAAAATTGTCATCCTTACTTTTTAATTTGTCATCCTTACTTTTTAATGTTAATAAGTTAATATTACTAATGACTTTGTTCTATCTTTCACAATCTTGAGGTTATCCAATATGTAAATATACTTATTTCATCTCTATTATAACATAAATATTTTTTTATAAAATATTGTCATCGTCATTATTTTCATTGTTGTATTTGTCATAGATTAATCATTGGCATATTGTTTCACAAAATCATATAGACACATCGTTGTTAAAAAATATATGTTTAAGCCTCTATAAATTTTTTTACCACAATTATTTATAATTCATCGATTTAATTTTCATACTCCAAATATATGTTTTATTGTAGTTCTCAATGAATTTATCGTTTATTTCTCAATTTCTATTGATTAAGTGTATAGTTTAAGTGATTAATTAATTTATTTATTAAGTACCAATTTACAACCAAATTATTAAATATTATTAGAAGTCATTTTTTATTGCAAAATAATTCATTGAATCACAACAGCCATTCTAATTGAGAAGAATATTACATATATCTAGTCAATCTTAAATAATTGATAACTTAATTAATTATTAATGATATTATTTAAATTATTTTAATATTTTTTATTTTTTATAATTAATTTTGTTTATTATATATATTTATACATATCAATATATTTTACTCAAATAATTGTTTTATTAATTTATCTACACAAATAAGTTTATTTAAAACTAAATATATTATTTAAAATATTTCATTTATTAAACAAACTCTTAACCTACATAGAAAAGACACTGAGCTCGGCTGCCCCATCTACCATGTTTTCTAGATATAATATAATTGTTAGTGAATTTATTAAGATTTAATTTTGATGTTTATAAATTATATAAGTGTTACAAATTTTATTTTATGATTTGATTAAATTTCGAATATTGTTAAATATACTAAGTCAGAGAAAAAAGCACAAATAAATATTCACATATCATATATGCTTCTATCGGCTAAGTTTATGAAATTTATTAATGCAGTGAGTCCGAAATATTTCAAATGTAAATCTCATAATATTTGTTCATATTTTACAAGTATTTTAAATGAAATTTTAAAAAAGAAATTAGTCTCAGGCCTTGTTTGGGTTGGGTTATTTAAAAAACACAGAAGGAGAAAAAGTAATAATTTTGATAATTTTGAGAAGTTAATAATAATTATTTTTTTTAAAAAAACTTAAAATTTATTGATATATAAATAAAATAAAAAATAATAATAATTTAAAATATATTATATTTTATTATTTTGGTTAATGATTTAAGTGATATGTTGGATAAAAGTGGTTAAATGATGTTTGATTTTGTTTGAATTATTTAAAAAAAATCTTTTTTAATAATATATATATAAATAAATAAATAAAGTAGCTTAAATAATAAAGAATAATTTTAAAGAAAAATGATGTACTGTATTGACAAATTCAAATTATTCTAACTAAGCAAAGTTATTTAAAGAATTCATTTGTATATTATATATTTGAGGTCTATATTAACTCATTAACAAATTGTGAATATATTTGTAAAATTTAAAGTTATTTAGGGACTAAAAACCTAAAATGGGACAGTCCTAAAAGAAAGAAACCCTGGCGGCGCCGTTTAGAGCCATCCTAAACGAAACCCTAAATTTATAGTTTCTTATAAATTCATTCAACTTCTTTCATTGTTCATACCTACATGTTCTCTCTATGACCGCCGCCCTTAATAAACCCTAGCCCTAATTTTGTACTTCTTTTAAATTCAATCACTTCAAAGATTTATGAGAGAATTAGAATCATGGGAGGATTTATATTCAATATAAATATAAGTGATAAAGTCTATGTGTATGATGTTTTATATAGGAATGGTAATGACGTTACAACATTTGCATCCTGTAGATTCAGGTATATTATTTATTTTTATTATTTGTTTAAGATGATCTCTAGATATTGTTTTTAAAATGATTTTAGTTGTAATTTAGCTATTTGTTATTTCAAATTTATTGCATCTTAATATAAATTTATTTTTGACACAGTTTGAAGATCGAAGCTGAATTTGAAGAGAAACAGATGCTGATTAACAGCAGGAATTGATAATGATTAGAAGCTTAAAAATTAGTAGTTAATTATATAAAATATTTGTATGTAACTGTTTTGAAATAATTGAGAATGTGTAATTAATATGAATAAATAAAATGAGTTGATGTTTATATTAAATGTGTTATGTAATGTGCAGCTTAATTTGGTTGAATGTTTTATGAATTGGTTCAAATTTAATTAAATTTTAAAATTTGTTGATAAAGTTGGATCAGAGAATTAGTATGAGTGGGGTAAATATATTTTATCTTGGTTGACCAAACCTAAATATATTAATTTGGTTTGGGTTGAATTTGGGTAAATTTAAGTAAGGTATAATTAGTATTTAATTGTTTTAAATAATATTGTTAATTGACCCCTCATTTCTTAGCAAAGGAAAATAATGGTAGACAAAATTGTGTTAAATGGCCAGAATAGGTTAACAACATATTAAAACAATATATTAAATTGATCAAAACAAATTAAATAATAGTTAAATTGATCAAAAACAAATTAAATAATTGTTAAACGGGTTAAAAAAAAGTTGATTAAGTCAAAATATATTAAACAAAAAAAATAAATTAATAATTATTAAACAATAAAAAAAGATATTAAACAAGTTAAAAATATTTTAAACGAGTAAACGTAATAAATTTAAAACCAAAATTTAGTTTGGATTACTCAACCCATATTTAACCCAACCCAACTCCAGCCCATACTCAACCCATATTAATAAATAATATATTTTACTAAATTTAATTTGGGCTAAATCATTTTTATTTTCTATGTTTATATAAGATATTTTTAATTTTTTAAATTAATGAATGTATTAATTATAAATTTAAAAGTCACTTTATTATACTTTATATTTTTATTTAGAAGATAATTATATATATTTTAAAGTTAAAGAGTGAATATAAGGTATAAGAAGGTTATTTAATAAAAAATATATATAAATTAATGAATACATATTAATTATGAAACTCAAAAATCGTTTCATTTTTAATTCTACTTTATATTTTTTTAAATAAATTATTTTATATATATTAATTATTTTATAATATGTATAATTGTATATTAAATATATATAACAATATATTTAAAATTAATTAGTGATTTATTTAAATAAAAATAATTATTTTTAATTTATATAATTATATATTAAATATATATAACAACATATTTAAAAATTAATATATTTAAATAAAAATAAATTAATTTATTTGAGTAGTTGTCACCCTTTTATAATAATATTTTTTATTTATGTTAAAATATTTTTTTAATTCTCTCCATAATTATTAAATTCACTTATTTTAACTATTTTTATTAATTTAAATTTTTTGAATCTTGTGTTTATTTTTTATTTTTTAATAAATAACTTTTATATATGTTAATTATTATATTTGTATTAATTATTTTATAATATATGATAAAGTATTAAGAAATGAGAGAAATTATTGATTTATTTCCTATTAATTAGACTAAATAATATAAAATAATTCCAAAATTTTAAATTATTATCGATTAAATGAAAAAGAAAAGGGAAAGAGATAAAAATATTGTTTTAAAGAGGTTCATATATTGGGTTGTCAATAAATCTTTCTAAAAGCATGGGTTAGTTGGGCTCACCCTAGGGTCAACCCTAATCAAATGATTTAGTGTAAAATTTTAGAAATGAGTTTAGTGAGAAATATGTGAGAGTAAGATGTCGATAATAATGATTAAAAGATGAGTTAGTTGATTGATTGAAATGAGAAATATATATATATATATATATATATAATTAATGATACTTAATTTTTAAAGTGCAAAGACAAATTCAGGAATTATATCTAGGGTGAGCTTGAAAAATAAAATAAAATAAATTAAAATAAAAATCTTAGAATAGACTTAAAATTTGAAAAAACAAACAAATTTAAGTTAATAGAATTTAAAATTGTTCACTTTAACTAGTAGATAACTAATATAACCTTTATTAAAATTTTGTCACAAAAACTTAAAATTTTATAATAATTGAAGGTATACCTCACCTGAAAAATTAAAAATTGTTGAAAGTAAAACTCATTTACACTCCAACATAAAAATATTATATGAAAGATAAATAAAAATTATAACACTTCTAAATTTATAAATAAATATGTTATATATTTATAACTAATAATTATATAAAATTATGAGATAAAATATAATTTTATTGTTTATATATACATAGTTTTTATAAAAATATAAATATTTATTTCTCTATTTACCACTTAAAATATCATTTATATAAAAAAATAAATTATTTACACAATATTCTTTAAAACTCATCTTAATCTAATAATAAAAAAATATCAAATAATAGTTTTATATTTTTTTTCAAATAGCTCTTCAAAATTTTAACTTAGACTTCAATTAAGAATTTAAATATAAATATTAAATTTAATAAGTTATATATAAATATATATATATATATATTTAGAAAAAAAAGAAGAGAAAATGAATAAAATTAAGAACAAAATAAAAAAAAAGTAGTAAATTATATCACGGCAGATAATTATCCTTCTCGTTTTCTCTCTCTAATAAAATTAAGAACAAAAGTGAAAAAAAAAAAAAAAGATTATAGTCATGCAATCCGTTTCTGTTTCTGTCAACAAAACCTGAGTATATATATATATATATATATATATATATATATATATATATATATATATATATATATATATATATATATATATATATATATATATATATATATATATATATATATATATATATATATATATATATATATATATATATATATATATATATATATATATATATATATATATATATATATATATATATATATATAACAGGATGAGTTTTTTTTTTTTTTTTTTTTTAACATATCAAAACAAAAACAAATACAACTTTTTAACTAATTAGGCTAATAACATTTTATATTTTAAATTCAACACTAAATTTGATGAACGCGAGGCATTTTAAAAATATAAGTTCAACTTTTTAACTAACTAATTTATATATATAATGATGCTTAATTTTAAAGTGTTCGGATTATCGAATCGAGAGTTGTGGTTAATTTGGATATATATGTGAGAGTAAATGGATATTTGGGTCGGATTGTGGATTGACCCGCCCATAAACTTAAAATGGTTAAAAATAAAATTAAAAATGTTATATGTATGTTTCGAACCTGCAACCTAACAAAACAAGTACAACTATTTAACCAAGTGTGATTGAGATATGGTTTGTCGAGGGATAATATGCCGATATCAATTAAAAGTGGTTAAACAAATATGAATCAAATATTTGATTAACTAAAGTGTGAGGTCACGATACTAAATATTAAAAAATATAAATTAAATATTTGATTGACAAAGTGAAAGTGAAAGTGTAAGGTCACGAGATAAGATGTTCATTCGGAAAAAATATGTGAGAAAATAAGTTGTTTTATCAAAGTAAATAAAATATTGAATGAGAGCGTTTTATTTTTTATTTTAATATATTATTCGTGATTTATTAAGAATTTTAAACGTTGAATACATATTATTATAATTCTTTTTAATATATTTTGTTTTTATTTTTATCTATGTACATCGAGAATTTTTCTAGTGTTAGTAATGATGAGATGTTTTTATATAATATGAGTTGATTTTTTATTTTTAGTTATTAATTATATCAATTATATATTTATATATACAATTATAAAAACAACTCAACATGGTTAAATATTCATAATGCATTATTCTATGTTTGTGATTAAAATTTTCTAAAAGGTGAAAAACAAATAAACATCATTCAATCTCAAGTATAATATATAACAATGTAAAGGGTGAAGACAAATAACATCGATAGGACAAATCAACTAAATAATGTTTTCGAATCATGAGTAATAACTCTAGTAGTTTTAGATTTTGAGAATTAAAGTGGGGGAGGATGGTAGATTTTAATTGATGAAGTGATGCATTATAATTTTTATGATGTTTTACACTATTTTATTTATTTATTTTTTATTATTTTTTTGAGTGAAGGAGAACTAGAATGTCACCATGGAGTTATGTCCTCGCTTAAACTCAAAATTCTTCCAGAACTATATTTTATCCTAGTGAGATACTATAATGTAAATTTTAATATGTTTCTTTCTTTTGGTTTGATAGTGTTTGAGAAGATTTCTTATTCATTTTGTATTTTTGGAATTGTTGACATGATCATTTTTTTTAAAATTTTGTTAATCTTTTCAGTTCTATTAATAAATAGATTAAACTTTTTATAAAATATATAAATATATAAATTTGTATTATTAATTACTAGTATATAACTAGCGCAAATATATAAAATAAAATAATTTTATATATTATATAGTTATGTGTCTTAACTCTTAATATATAAAATTGTATAAATATTTATTTTAATCAACATATTTATATTTAAAAAAAAAGTTTCAATTAATTTCTAAATAATGATAATTTTTAAAAAGAGTTTTTTTTTTTTTACTAAGGAGTGCTTGGTTGAAGGCAGGGGCGGAGCCACCCATGGGTTAGGGTGGGCTCCAGCTCCACCTAAATTAAAATACTAAAAGAAAAATTTATATATATGTTTGATATGTGAGTCTTAGCCCAGTTGGCTATGTTGTTGAAATGTGAATATAAGGTTAGGTGATCAAACCCTGGCCTCACCTTTAACTTACTATTTTTTATTAAAATAATATTTTATTTTACAATAATACATAATTTGTAAAATATAAAAATAATAATAATAGTGTTTTATATTTATTAATTTTAAACTATTTCAAAAATTTATAAGAAAATATAAATTAATATTAATAAACAAGTTAAAATAAAGAATTTGATATCCCTACTCAAAACTTAACAAAACTCCTAGAATTGATGTTGATGTAAGTTCTCTTAAACTTGATCCAACATTACGTATTCCGATATGGAAATATCCTTTTAATTAAAGGATGAAATTAGACGAGCTTATATCAAGATGGGGTCATATCAACCTATTAAGGATGAGTACCCGCCGACCAAATTTGGAAATCAAAATCGACGGTTCCAAAGTCATTGGTTTAAGAAATTTACTTGGTTAGAATACTCTCCTTTGAAAGATGCTACTTTTTGTTTCTCATGTTTCTTGTTTTAACATAAGCAACCCCAAAAACCTACATTTACAATAGATGGATTCAAATATTGAAAGCGAGTTAATGATGAGGATAGATACTCTTTTGTTATGCATATATAATATAATATTTCACCACATAATATGGCAATTGAATATCTTGATAATCTAATGAATATCCTTGTCATATTGACAAAATACTAAATGCACAGTCTTCAGATGAAAAACAAAATAACAGATTACGGCTTACAGCAACTATTGAAATCACTAGGTGGCTCACTTTGCAAGCGTGTGCATTGAGAGGGCATGACGAGTTTCCATCTTCTAATAATCGTGGAAATTTTATTGAAAAAAAAGCGGAACATAGAAAGATAAATCTGAAATACAAGTTGGAGTCAGCCCCAGGTAATTTTTCATCCTGGCTCCGCCCCTGGTTGAAGGGTTTCCCTTAGGAATGAGAAAAAAGAAAATTTAGTTGTTTGATACATAGTTTTCACCATATTGATTTGAATAATCATACTAAGGTTATTAAAGTTGTGTTACATAAAGAATATGAGTACTTAATAACTTAAATAACTAAACATAAAAAAAATTGAATTAACAATCATAAATATATAAATTTTAAATTGTAAGTACTCAATATTTAAATTTATTTTATCTAAAATTAATATACGATAAGACTATTATACCCTTATATATTAATTATATTAGTTAAAAAAATTATTCTAGTGCCCTTAAATGATTTATGTTTAAACCTTAATGCCCTTAAATGATCGATATTTTTCCGGTATTTTCTCTTATATATATGAGAGTAAATGAATATTTGGGTCGGATTGTGGGTTGTCCTGTCCATAAACTTAAAACGGTTAAAAATAAAATTTAAAATGCTATAGGTATATTTCGAACTTGCAACTTAACAAAACAAGTACAACACTAGTAGAAAAATGACCTTCTATAATGAATGTTAGTAACGGCTCTATAGCGCCGTTATAATTTTTTATTAATAACGGCGCTATAGTAACGTTACCGACTTATCAGCAACGGCTTTATATAACCGTTAATATCACGGCTCTTACTTAGAGCCGTTACTAATAACATTGAATTTTCTCGGTCTTTCGAACTAAGAGTATCTGTAACGATTTTTAAATGCCCCTACAGATAGTCTTTGAGCATCTGTAACAGTTTTTTGAATAATCGTTACAGATACCCTTTTTTAAGTGGTATCTGTAACGGTTTTCGAATGTCCTTACAGATACTATATACCATCTTTGTAACGATTTTTTGAATGCCCTTACAAATATTTCATTATAACCCGAGAACAACCTCTTTTCTTTCTTCTCCGCGCCCGTCCTACTTCCGCTACTACCGTCCTGCCAATTTAAGTTGTCGATTGCTATAAAGGATCAACTTCAAGTCCATCGCACTATGAAAGTTCAAGAGCATCGATTCAAGAACCAGGTTAGTTGACGACATCAATCCATCCTCAATTAAGGTGCATCTATCATTATCTCATTCTTGTCAAGATCTAACTTTCATTTCACGTTTCACGTTTTTGTTTTATATAATTCTTCGATGATGATTTCCTTTTCATTTTATATCTGTTTTGTTTCGTTTGAAATAACTCAAGCATTTACCTAAAAAGCATGTTACAATTGAGTTTATATTATTATTCTAGATCAAGTATGTACCTCCTTTATCCAATTGCAAAAGATCAATCTGTTTATTTAAAATAATTAATGTGTTTATTTGCTGTTCTGTTTCGGTTCCGTCTAGTTCATGTGTCGATGCATGATCATATTCAATTCTGTAAATAAAGCATTAGATAACATTTGGGTAGAATTAGGGATTAAGCTCACCGCTAGTTCATGTGGCGATGCAAGATCATATTCAATTATGTAAATAAAGCATTATGATAGCATTTTGGTAGAATTAGGTATTAAGTTCATCGTGTAGTAGTTATTATAACGAATTAGAATCAGATGATGAATGGATTTAGTTTCATAATATGAACCTTCTGTTTTTAGCTTCTAATGTATTCTCTAACTAGATAGATTACATTGATCTTGGTTATTCAAGAAACAAACTAAGGAAGAAAAAAAAAGCTGAAGTCGGAACGTTCACGTTATTACTATGAATAATTTAGTTCAAATATATTGAGATAATTAATTTATTTTTGGATTAAGTATTTGTGGATCGGTTTTTTGTTTATATAAATGTTTTTACTAAAACAACTAAATAATAATAATTCAAAGGAAAATCGAAATATATTTCAATATCAATAACGGTTCTGTCCAAGGAATGTCGTTACTAATACTCATATTAGTAACGACAATACCATTAGAAAGACCCTTATTGATACTGATATAAGTAAGGACAATACTATTGGTATTGCCAGAACCCTTATTGATACTCATATCAGTAACGACATTGTCTTCGGCAAAACCGTTACAAATACTTAGATGACTATTAGTAACGACTATCTAATGTCGTTATAGATACTAGATAAGTATAGTAACGTTCATTTTTGTAATGAATGATAACAATTTTATTCGTCGTTATTGAAAGTTATCGGTAACGATTTTTTAGCCTTTTAGTAACGACATTAACCCTTCCTGATATGTAACGACTATCTAATGTTTTTTTTTATGAGGTTACAAATTACTGATTATATTATTTATATTATTTAAATTATTAATCAAAATATTAAAATATTTTTTATAATTAATTTTATTTATTTTATATTTATACATATCAATATATTTTACTCAAATAATTAACTTTTTAATTTATCTACACAAATAAAATTATTTAAAACTAACTATATTATTTAAAATAAGTCATTTATCAAACAAACTCTTAACCTACCAAGATATAGAAGACGTTACAGCTCGACCCATCTACACTGTTTTCTAAAGTGTTTCCAAACTGTTAATAGTTTGGTTTTGGTTGCTGATATTAGAATTGTTAGTAAATTTATTATGATTTAATTTTGATGTTTAATTTATGATTTTATTCGTTTTTGAATATTGTTGAAATACTATTTAGCGAGGAAAAACAGCACAAGTAAATATTCACATATCACATATGCTTCTTGTAACACCTTTTCTCTCCCGTCTATGTCCCGTTCCATAGCTTATCACGTGCTTATGAGACACGTAGCAATATGGAAGGACTACCGCGAGGCAGCTCGAGGTTTGATGATTTTAACCTTGGTTTGCGTGCCAGACATCTTTTAAAATGAAACATTTAGTTTTTTAAAAGATTTTGAAAATACCTGGAGCGATAAGAAATTAATTATATAAAAATAATTAATCATTTGTTCAAACATTAATATTCTAGGAGGCTAAATAACAATTTAACCTGACCCGATTTAAATCAATTAAGCATAATCAGTTTAAAGATTATTCATTTGAAAATCAGAGTCGCCAAGAGATTTTATGAAAATTAATAAAATGATACGTGTACAAACGTATTTATACTAGAGTTTCTGAAAAAGTGGTTTGTTGTCTGTTTACGTTCGGGAAAGGCTTTCCCGCTATGTCCTCTACGCTCGCCTAAGGACGATTTTCAAAATTCTTCTAAAATAGACAAAGTCTGGCTTTATAAATCTAATTATAACATTCCTTATCTTTAATTAGTAGTCCAGGGGTCCTAAATGATGATAGACTTTAAATAATTGTACAAAATTATATAAAGAATGTGTGTACTTGTTGCGTTGATGTTCATATTTAACAAACCTGAAAATATTAGAAAAAGATATTAGATAGTATAATCAAACAAGACCTTAGTAAAATATTTGCTTTGAGAAATATCACATAGAATCTTGAGAGTTACTTTCTGACCTTGAGAATACCCTTTTTTAGAAAATGGGGGTTTGATTCTAGAATAGTTTTGGATTTCTTAAAATTGGAACCAAACGGGCCTAAGGATTAAATCCTAGGTTCGAGTTCGATCTTGTCAATTTGGGTTTAGTAGGGTTTGAGAGGTTCAATGTTGAGTGAGAGTTCGAACTTAGGCCTAGGGCTGTAACGGTCTTAGGCTAAGTGGGGGTTTGATCCTAGGCTAGGGCTAGGGTTTGGCCTAGGCTAAGATGAGGCTATGCTTAATTGTTGGTCCTAGGTTAGGTATCAAGGTCAATCCTAGGTCAAGTGGCAAGGTCTGTCCTATGTTAATTTGGTTTATGCTAGTTTTGTCAGCCCTAAGCCAACTCTCTCGGTCGGGCGGCATGGTCCTGGGCAGTTTCCTCGGTCGGGCGGCTCGGTCCTGACATGTTTTTCTCGGTCCTAAGGCAAAATTCCAGGACCTGGTGCTCTTGTTTTGGTCCGAAACTTCAGAAGGCCATAACTTTTGATTGGTATGTCCAAATCGCAATCCGTAAGTTGCAGTAGATTCATATGATCAGGAAGAACAAAAGCCTTAACACAAATCACGATTTTGAAAATCATAAGAGGATCAATTTTAAAACACAATTTTTAGGTCAAATTTTGGGATCTTTTAAATTAGGCCATTTGAATGCCTGATTTTTATTCCATTAGCTTTGAAATGATGAATATAGTTAATCCATAACAAAATAAGAACATCATTACATCATTAAATTAGTTTTTAAAGATTGAATCAAAATTTAACTTTTTTCAAAAACTAAATTTGATCAAACATGATAAAAGGGTGAAACAGTTGTTTGGAATTCATCCCTACATGTTAAGAGTCATGTATAGCTACTAATTGAATCAACAAATCCAACTTAGAAGCAAGAACATGAAATTTCAAAAATCTAGTTTTTTAACCTTTTTTTTTCCAAAATTTCAATTTGATCAAACATGATCAAAACATTATTACAATTACTTAGAAATCATTCAATCATGTATACAAACATGTAATACAACTAATTGAACCAACAAAATTAGATTAAAAGGAAGAACACAGAATTTTAAAATTCAAAATTTCAAGTTTTTTTCTCAAATTTCAATTTTGATCAAACATGATCAAAACTTGATTACAGTTGTATGGAAATGATTCAAACATGTATACAAACATGTAAAACATGTATAGCAACTATCTGAACCAAAAAATCCAGATTTAAACCAAGAACACAACATTTCAAAAAATCCAATTTTCAAACTAATTTTTGCAAAATTATGTTCTAGGTTGATTTGATCGGTTTTCTTTCAACAAAAATCTTACACATGATATATATAATGATTCTCTACAAAGAAATCACACAATCAAGCATAAGAACACGACCAAAGTGATCAAACAATAAAATTTGAAGAAATTCAAAATTTTGAATTACAAATCGAAAATCAAGGATTCTGGAATAATACCAGCAGCTGGAAAACTTTTCTGGACAGTATTGGAAGTGATCCAGAAGCCTGGATCGAAGCTTGGCTCACCGAAAAAAGTTTTGCAGAAAACTGTTTTTGGCCGAAAATTGCAGGTCTTCGATTGAGGCAATTTGATGTGTAATTTGCAGTTATTGTTTGATGGATTGGTATTAGGATGGTAGGGGAGTATTTATAGGGTGGATAGGTCGGCTGTAGAAGGCCAATTCGACTTTATTTTGATCGTCGACGTTCTTATCCCTAAAATCTTATCTGACAGCTGGAAACATTATCTACAGCGGGATAAGGCTGGAGGATAAGGGGGAAACGTAGGCGCTGATGATAGAAGCGTGTATGCGAAGAAATCAGCGAATTTGATCACCTGTGGCCGAAGCTAGAGCTTCTAGAAGGTTGGACGCCAGTGATGATCGCGAATCCGGCAACCCCTGCATCCCAACGAAGAAGATGAACAAAATGGCGTCGTTTTGAGTAATTGAATGCCGAGTTCTGTCTGGTTCCGTTAGTGGTCAGCCTGGTTGACTAACGGGGTTAGTCTGTCCCGTTAGTTGATCCGGTGCGGGCGCGCGCGTGGCTCCGCTACAACTTGATTTCTGGTGCGCTCTGGGCTGTCGGATGAGATCTGGGCACTCATCTGATGGTCCAGAATCTTGCTGCAAAGTTTAAACATAAAATCAGCCACACATAATTATGCAATTTTAATTTTATTTAAAAAGTTATTAAAAATCAGATTTAATTCCTTTTAAATCCATTTTTTCACCAAAAATTTCAAAAAAAAAATATTTCTAGATTCATAATAACAATTATGATCATGTTTTATCTTTTGGGGAATTTTGGGGTATTTTATTTAATTGGTTTAAGTCATGAATTAAACATAGATCAGTAATAAATCCTAATTAAATATTTTTAATCCCTTTCTTGGTCTAATTTGGGTAAAATATATACAAATATTTTATCTTCAAATTATTTTTGGAATTTTGGAAAGATTCCTTAATTAAGGTTTAATTATCACAATAATTAATCCTTAATCATGTTTTAATTCATTCTTTCAAGTTATTTTGAATATAAAATCCAAAATATTATTTTAATATTATTAAACCTAATAATATTATTTTGCAAATAAGGTAAGTCAAAATTTTATGCTTATACTTCTCTCCACTGAATAAAAAATTTGTATTTGTTTATGAAATATATCAATGTAAAAAATTTATATTTGTTTATGAAATTTATCAATGTAAGTGAGTTCGATATAATTCTAAAATTTTCAAATGTAAATGTGGGTCAATCTCATAATATTTGTTCATATTCTCAAATTATTTTTTTAAAATATTTTATATGAAATTTAAAAAAAGAAATTAGTATATAATGTTTATATCTATCTTAGTAATTCTTATTTTCAAACTTTTTTTATAATATATATATATATATATAAATTAATTAATTAGCTTTAATAATAAAGAGTCATTTTAAAGAAAATTTATGTACTGTGTTGACAAATTCAAATTATTCTAATGAAGCAGTCATTTAAAGATTTCATTTGTATATTATATATTTGAGGTCTATATTAACTCATTAACAAATTGTGAATATATTTGTAAAATTTAAAGTTATTTAGGGCCTAAAAGCCTAAAATGGGACAGTCCTAAAAGAAAGAAACCCTGGCGGCGGCCGTCTAAAGGAAACCCTAAATTTATAGTTTCTTATAAATTCATTCTTCTTCTTTCATTGTTCATACCTACATGTTCTCTATGGCGGCGCCCTAAATAAATCATAACCCTAATTTTATACTTCCATCACTTCGAATTTATGAGAGTATTTTATTTCAAATGGGAGAAATGAGTATTAGAATAATGGGTGGATTTATATGCAATATAAATATAAGTGATAAAGTTGATGTATATGATGTTTTATATAGGAATGTTAATGACGTTACAACATTTGCATCCCGTAGATTCAGGTATATTATTTATCTTTATTATTTGTTTAAGATGATCTCTAAATATAGTTTTTAAAATAATTTTGGTTGTAAATTAGCCAATTTCAAATTTAATATAAATTTATTTTTGAAACAGTTTGAAGATCAAGCTGAATTTGAAGAGAAACAAATGCTAATGAATGGAAGAAATTGACAATGACTAGAAACTTAGAAAGTAGTATCTGTTATAAGCTTAGAAACTAGTCTTTATATAGAATTTTTGTATGTAATTGTTTTGAAATGATTGAGAATGTGTAATATGTAATTTTATTGAAGAAATAAAATTAGTTGGTGATGTTTATATTAATGTGTTCATGTTTAATGTATTGTGCGACTTAATTAATTTGGTTGAATGTTTTTTTGAATTGATTCAAATTTAATTATGATTGAGAATGTGTAATATGTAACATATGAAAAAAATAAAATTAGTTGATGTTTACATTAAATGCTTTCATAGATGTTTAGTGGTAAATAACCGGAGGTCGAGGATATGATATTTGTGTCCCCGTTCCAATTTTACCCTGACAATCAAATATATAAAATCATTAATATATTTTACCCTGAAACACAATCAAATATATAAAATCATATTAATATGTTTATTTATTCATTATATTTTATAAAAAATTTAAGTTTATTCTTTTATAATATATAAAAAATTTAATATATCTCCTAAATCAGGCCGAGGCCGCACCACGCGCATAATTGTTATTCCTTTGGTTGAATGTTTTTTTTAATTGGTTCAAATTTAATTGAGTTTTAAAAATTATTCATAATTGTTAGATAATGATGGAATTCTATTATAAAAAGTCAAAAGGTATGGGTATAAGGTCATTTTTATTTTTTATTTTTTATTTTTTAAGTTAATGAAGGATTATTAATTATGAATTTAGAGTTTCATTCTTTATTATACTTTATATTTTTATTTAAAAGATAATTATATATATATATATATATATATATATTTTTAAGTTAATAACATGAATATAAGTTATACAAAGATTATTTAATAAAATATATATATATATACAAAATTAATTAATGTATAATAATTATGGAGGTGGTTTCATTTTTATTTTTATTCATATTTTTTTAAATAAATGATTATATATAATTAATATATAATTAATTATTAATTATTTTATAATTTATATAATTATATATTAATTATATATAATAACGTACTTAAAATTAATTCATGATATATTTAAATAAAAATAATTATTTTTAATTTATATAATTATATATTAAATATATATATAAACCTATTTAAAAATTAATTCATGATATATTTTAATAAAAATAAATTAATTTATTTGATAATTTTCAACCCTCCTATTTTTTTTTTTTTTAGTATAAATATTCATTTACTTCTTTTCATATTTATTCAATTCATTCATATTTTAACTCTTTTTCTTCATTTTTTTTTACACTTACATTTATTTTTACTTTAATTTTTTTAATAAGTAATTATATATATATATATATATATATATATATATATATATATATATATATATATATATATATATATATATATATATATATATATATATATCAATAATTTTATTTGTATTAAATTATTTTATAATATATAAAAGGGAGTGATAGAAGAGGGAATGATGTGTCACTCCATCACTGGTTAAAAAAATGATAAAATGTGAGGAGAGAGAAAAGAGAGAAATTTTGTTATTTTTTTGGGTAATCAAATTGCGCCACATCATTCTCTCCCTATCCCCTCCCTCAAATTTTTTCTCCCAATTATTTCTCACAAGGAGAAATGAAATAGAAAAAGGGAAGAGATATAATTATTTTTTGGGATAAAGAACAAATTTAAGACTATAGTAGAGCGATTTTATCAAATTTAGGACTCACCTCTTTTTTATTTATTTAAAGAACTCAACTTACAATTTTATCTTATATTTAAGTTTAACCGCTAACTCCGTTACTTTATATAAGAAACCTGTTAAAATATTTAAATATCATTTTGATTTTTTATTTATTTAATATAATAACTTTACATCACTATAATATAATCACTTACTTCCGGTCATTCACTCCAAGTCCGACCCCACTTCCACCCTCTTCACTCTCCTTTTCAATTAATCAATCTCATCTTATAAATAAAAGGACCTTGATAAAAAAATATATATATATAAATAAGGTGGAGATACAATCAAATATGAGGTGTTAGGATAGGATAGTGATGAGTTGGAGAGAGAATCGGAGATGGCGAATGCTAATGCTAAAATACTTGAATACATGTAAATATATTATATAAAATAAATAAAATTTATATTAACGGAGTTAATGGAGAGTATGAAATATAATAAAATGATGGAATTATAGTTCTTCAAATGACAATAAATTAGAAGAGGCTTAAATTTGACAATTCTTTTTAATAAAAGTTTTAAATTTGTCATTTATCTCATTATTTTTTTTTTTCAGGAGTACATAGAAATTGGATTGCCCAAGAGGTGGATCTTTCCTAGCTCATTAGTTTTAAAATGTCGATAATGATGATTAAAAGATGAGATGCTTTGTTGATTGAAATGAGAAAGGTCAAAATATTGATGAGATGTTTTTTTATAATTTGAGTTGAATTTTAATTTTAATTATTAATCATATTAATTATATATTTATGCTTAAAATTATAAAAACAACTGAACAGGGTTAAGTGTTTATAATTCATAATAATCGAATCTCGTAAAGTACAAATTTATAATGTTTAGAGAAAATATCTTTAATATTTGATAGTTATGTGTAAAATGCTCGAAATAAATTTAATTGAAAAACAAAAGATATGTTGATCGATCGAAATAAGATGGTAAGAGATTAATAAGAAAGAATAAATATGTAAATATCAATTAGTAACTTAAAAGACAAAAGTGAGTAAAAAATGCATGGAAATCTGATTAAATAAGTGTATTTGATAAAATTTCAATACGTCACTTAATTTGATGTATTTAATGAGATTACCATTATTTTTTCTTGTAAATCTTTATTACCTTAGTTGGTGAAGAACTATGTAAATATTTACACATTTTATGTTGTTTTAATATTACTCACGATTCTCATATATCTTTTAGGTGTTTTGATTTAGAATTTCGAAGATTTATTTAAGGAGATTAAAATCTTAAATATTTGTGACAATTTTTCATGTTATATTGTAAAAGTTTTATGTTGTTTATTTTTCTTAATTACAATTTTCTTGAAGATATGAATGTATTAAAAAAACATATATATTAAAAATTTATTAATATAATTATAGACGTTTTCTTAGACTTATTTATGATTTACTATGACTTCTCCTAACAAAGAGACTTTTGTGAAGACATTACAAGAAGAATACAACATTATTCTAACATTATGTATCTAATAGAATGTTGATAATGATTTATATATTTTTTTTCTCACCGAAAAAATCAAAGATTTTCATTACTACTATTACAAAAGTCTAACTATTACGTGTCGAGTCCGAAAAATTAAATTATGGTTATAAATATATTTTTTTACACACTCTTTCCATCTTTATACATCTATTAGTGAAAAAACTATACAAATATTTATACATTTTATTACTTCACCACGAATTACCCTCACCTCAAAATGAGTGCTCTCCTATTCCGACTTCCCCACACCTCAAAATGAGTGCTCTCCTATTCCGACTTCCCCAGAGCCTTTGGTAGTATAGCCGAGTACAAATCAACTTACTAATGAGATTGATTATATAGAGTATGATTGATCTTAATATAGAACCCAAAATAGAATTTAGTCAATCTAATAAAATGTTTTCATTTTAACTTTTATATTAATTTAATTTCAGATTTTTTTTAAATTCTTTTATTTGTTTATTGTATATATAATTTGCAATATCTATTATACTTTTATTTGATTTAAAAAATTAATTATTTCGTATAATTTAATTGGTACGAGAATATATGTCATCGTTTCAAAAGAATTTAGATGGTGTATAATTTGGATAATAAATTTAATAAATATTTTTTTTATCTCATTCCTTAATATGTTTATTTTACTTTTTTAATTAATGTTTAATAAATTTACTTCATTTCTTTTTATAATTCACTTAATTTAGAAAAGAAAAAATCATTGTTAAATTAACCTTTTATTTATTTATATATATATATATATATATATATATATATATATATATATTATTATATATATATATATATTATTATTGGACAGTAGTCAATACATCTATTTTTTATTTGTTCATTAGTAACTTTAAATTTATTTTATTTACTTTTACTAAAAACTTCTTTAATTTGTTAATGCTTAGTTTAAATTATTTAATTGACTAAATAAAATATGATAGTTACTAATATGAAAATATTTGGTTGTGAATAACTGATACGAAAATAAGTAGAGAAACAATATATTTTTGTTTGGATAATTTAGATAATTCTAGTTCAAACCGAAATAGTTAATTCAAATTAGTATTTTGGAATGAGATTCAAATTGGTTCATTTATTACTAGAAAAAAAAATCCATCATATTAGCACACTATTAAATCTATTGTTCTGATATAATTTAAAAATAACCAATCCATTAATCTACATGTAACCATTTGCTTATTGACAAAGATTTAGGGTCTTTCATATACTATTTTCCTTAAAAGGGTGTACAAATGATATGACTATCTTCATAAACAATTATAGAACACACAAAACCTAAATATGATACTTATTTTGCTCTAATAAATAGGATTAAGCCGAAAAACATACTCGGTTTAAGATCATTTTTCCATAAGCTGTCTCTTAAGATTCTGTAGATCACTTAGCTGTGTTTTCAACAATGCATGTTCTTGTTGGATCTTGTCTAGAAGTTTTTCAGTTATGCCTATATCTTCATTAACATGGTCGATTCGTTTGTCTAGCCATGTTGTCATTTGCTGTTCTCTTGTTTCGGAATCAGTCGACAATAGTTTGTTGATAGAGTAATCAGATTGGTGATGATGATGATGAATTACTTGGACTTGTTGAGGTCGAGATAGTAGCACGACTATGCTTAGCTGCAAGACAAAAGAAATCACAACCCATCATTCAAATTTCTATTTACATCATTTTTGTAAAGAAAATTGGAAACAAAATTCGTCTCCAAACAGTCAACAATTCATAAATACAAAATTTTGATCGATTTGAGAAACAAACAATAACTAAGATCTAAGGCTTCATTCCTCAAAAGATCAAGCCTTACAATCAATAAGCAAATGAACTTCTATTCTCTGGTCATTTGAACTATAACTAAGGTTACGAATGTTTACGAAAGGAACGACACTCTCAAAATAAAAAGTGGAACAAAATAAGTGACAAAGATAGATTCTAAGCAAGGCTAAAGGGATGTAAGTTATTTATTTGGGTCAAATGTCATAAACAAAAGTGTTTTTAAATAGATTGGCGCTCCATTTTCAACCTGAAGTTATGGTAATGGCTAATCAAAGTCATTTCTCCACATGCACTTAAAGACATATACTGAACATTCTTCCTATGTTCCTATAAATGTGTCCATTTTTCTAATACGTAAGAAAACAGCATAAGACAACATCGTGGACGACAAAAACCAATTTCCCTTATAATGTGGTGGACGATCTGGAAAGAAAGAAACAAAAGAGTTTTCGAAGAGAAAAGTTATGGGTAGGATCACCTCAAAGGATTCATGTTACATGCGTTCACTTCATTCCGAAAAATAAGGACTTGTACGGGATGAGAATTTTTCGATCTTACTGCCATTTAAAATTCTTGCGTTGTTTTCTTATTTATTGTTTTGTATTTTCTCTTCCCCTTTATAACGTTTGAACGCATCTTGTGCTTTTTTTAATAAAAGTTAATTTTTTTCAAAAAAGCATATGCATTCAAAGGCATATACTGAACTTTTTTCCTATGTTCCTATAAATGTGACTATTTTCTTAAACAGAAAAATGCATCTTTAACAAAATAAAGCTTAAGTAAGAGCATACCTGCATGAGAACTAGAATCATAGCGAAGGTAATCATCACCATTATGGGAACCTTGTTTCTAAAGTTCAAAAAGAGGAGGGATTTCAAGATGGGTTCTCTAACCGTGGGCCCTATTGAATGGTCATCACTCTCTCGTAGAGGTGACGTATCGCCGATGTCAGGTGTTGTTGTCTGTTGTTTGCATGTTCCTTCTGTACTTTCGGAAGGTTCCAATGAGTTTCCCACCTTCCCTTGATGGCTTTGGCCATCATCATTAAGTGTTGTATCAGCTGATGAATCTCCAGCTGAAATGTGGAAACAGGTTCTTCAGCTTCATGAAAAATATTTGTATTCAAATTGTTCTAGGGTAGTTATTTCCAAATAACCTTGTTTAATATAGGTTATGTATGTAAAAGACGTTGGCCCATTTAGAAACATTTTCTGAAGTCGGGTCAGAGTTTGGACGAGAAAATGTCTATAAATTTCCTTGGGAACACTTTTTTATGTATCTTATCCTGATGTTGATTTAGATGAGATAATGTTTTGGATATATTCATAAATTTGTTGATATTTTCTCGTACAAACCCAAATTCAGCTCCACAAATGTTTCTAATAGAAGTATAAATATATAATACAATTTTTATTTTTTAAATAGTGTATTTTGGTTGATGATGGAAAGATGTGACGGTAAATTTATTTTATTTTTGGTAATGAGTAGATTGTTAATTGAATAATAGCTTATTTGAAATTAATCTCAAATAACCCACATAAAACAAGACCTTAGAAGTACCTTCTTTATTCTCAAGGTGTTTCTTCATCAGCAATTCATGTGCCTGAAAGAGAGTTTTGTGAATTATTTCAATTAGGACCAATTTCTGGCATGGCAATTTTGACTAAAAGTGGGAATTTGGATGCATTCTTACACTTTTTATCCAAAGAGCGTAAACATCTCGACATTCATCCAATGTAGATTGTACAATCTTCACTGCGAAAAGGTCAGGCACCAACATTATAATCCATACATTAAAAATGAATTTCTAGCAGGTTATGAAATAAAAACAATTTAGGCATTATGAATGATTTGCTCCTTCTAGTAGAAGAGTCATATTTTACTCCCTGGGTAAAATATTGAACTTGACACCGTCAACACAGTGCCACGTGGCTGCTTACTTGTACTAGTTATTTTGGTAAAAAATTTAAAGGAAAAGAAAAAGTCCAGGTAAGTTTTTAAATGCATCTTTTTAATACTTTTAAGCCATTGTGAAAAAAAAGGGTCCAAAATCAGCAGCCACTTGGTAATGACTTAGACAATTTTGCAAGTTTAAGGAGCATTATGAAATAGAAAGTTCATTGAGCAAATTAGTCATGTATCTCAACATTTTATGCTCCTACAGCCATGTGGAAAATCAAGGAAGCAATTTTTCTATATTCTTATTTTACTGACAAGAACCTTAGTTAATTAGTTATAGTAAAATTGAAGTACAAAATTGACAAACACCTTTCCACACAGTCCTCTTGGAAAAAGATACTCTCATATAGACGGTCAAAAAGCAACTGTCGATTGATTTTGAATCTTGTTTAACATCCCAACGCCCCTGAAATGAACAAGGCAAATGACACAAGTTAAGTAAAATATGAATCTCGTGATACTCCATGAACATTAAGGAAAAAGTTAAACAAGTTAAAAGCATGATGTAGCTATAGAAAAGATAATCCTTTGTGGTTTTCCATCCAAATGAGAGGTCAACATGTTTGTTGCTTCAGACTATTTGTTTCAGACTATTTATGACTCACATGCTCACTGATTTCATTTCCAACTGCCTTTTTTCAGTTTTTGTCATGAAAAACACTTTTGTAATGAATCTGGAATCAAGGTTCACATGTTCAGTACAGTTTATGAATTTACAACATAAAAGTTTGGGATGTTTAGATGTAAAGAAAATCATGGGAAAATTTACATTTGTTATGTTTGCCAAAAATTATATCTAAAAAATAACCATGATCCAAAAAAGAATCTAATCATGATAGGAAAAAAATCTCTATAACAAATGAAGAAAAAATACATTATGAATTGGATGATCTAGAAAATAATCTGTATACCAAATGAAACAATAAAAATCACATTATAATTTGGATCATGATCCAAAAAGTAATTTGATAATCAAGATATAGAGAAAAAAAATCTTATACCAAACGGAAAAAAACCAATTTCAGTTTTAACTTGTGTTATTTTCCAATGAGATCGTGATTGTAACAAAATACAAGTTTCCAAATAGTCAACAGATGTCTAGAGAAAAATAATATGTGAGATTAGTAGGGACGAATGCAATAAGTCTAAGTATAAAAATCTGCACTAATGTAACTCATACCTCAACTGTAAAGTAATCTGCATAGGGTACATCTTTAACCACTTGGGAGGTCTCAATAACCAAATGACTGCAATAAATAAGTACAAATTTTTTGAATTAATTATTCCAATCTAAGAAAAGGGCAAATTTAGAATCTTAAACTCCAACATACAAGAACAAGATGGTAATGTTATTACCTCCACAGAATTCTAGTAGTGCATCTAAAATATGGTTTTTAAGCATTCATGAAGTGTAAATTAAATAAATATGCATATCTGAAATGTTATTAGCTATGCTAGTGCTCAATTCCTCTCATTTCATGTTTTGTGAGATTTGTATTTTTTAAGGATAAGAAGTATATTTCTTAGTCTAAAGAAAAGCATGGTAGTATCAGTAACTTGTCTTTGAAGACTCTAAATGTCTGAAACTCCTGGCAGAAGCTAGATTTTGCACCTGTAAGGAACAAGAAGTCAAGATTAAGAAACAATATTTAAATATATACAGATAACAGAACATCCTTTGTAATATTATTTTTTTGAAGAGAATATTACCAAAGTATATTTTAATTGGATGTAGGAACGACTTATCACGAGCATGATAAAACTCATCTCGTTGATACCATGAGCTGCATTTAAAATCTGTGAAGGTTGAACATGGTTATAGAAAAGTATAGCATTAGAAAATTAATCATTCGTGCTAAAAATAAGGTATAAAATATGAGTACCTTTATCTCCACATTTTCTATGAAATGACTCCAGGAAACCAACAGCTTCATCCGAACAAAAGAGATTGAAGAACTCTTTCACACTTATCTACATACAGTTGCTATATATTGTTAAATTCAACGTAGAGTTCTAGCAGAATTCAGTTACAAATATTTTACTACGCACAACATATAAAGGAACCAATTTTATCAGTCACAAGAAAAGACAACATATGGGGTGAAAAAAGCCTTATTTGATCTGGGGTTATTACTTTTTTTCATGCAGGTTATGAAAAACCAGGTTATTTGAATAAAAAGACAATAAGGGTACTGATGATGGGATATTGGGTTTATTGGGTTATTTTGAAATAATTCCAAATAACCCATCAAACAAGGCCCAAATGTCATACACAAGCAAGTACTTGTTCTTGAGATATATAGAAAATATATGCTGCGTGAGGTATAAGAGTCCTGTTAAACATCCAGGAAGGGAAACAATGTTGAACGAAGAATACCTGAAACTTTTCTTCGGCAACCTTCGTAAAGTCTTCGGAAACTGCATACCGGATATAAGTGATGAACATTGAAACCATCAAATAATATGAAGCACCGTCATGAATACAATGCATACGCAAACATCAAATATATCCATGACATAACAAGTAAAAACCTTTGTAGACTAATACAGTTACTAGGGAATCTGGATCACAAGTCAAACCAACAGACATGATCTCATTTGAAGACTTGGGCATAAGAATTATGTAGAAAGGAAGAAACCGATGGTTAAGCTCAAAGCCAAATTCTATAAAAGAAAAACCAACTCCCAAGTATAACCTCTTTTGAGCTATCAAGTCCTCTCTTAAAATACTAAAAGACTAGCTCTGAGCTGAGCCAGACCATGGGGAGGTTAAGTGACAGAACTGCACAAAACCTATATTCTAAGAGCTTTATTGGGAGATGATAAAAAGTGGTCAATCATGTGGAATAGCTTATGCAACAAGAAAGCATCAAAGACACCCAATGAAAAGCACATACTGTGATTTTAATGGTAGTGAATGCTTTCCCAAGTCTTTGGGCTAAGGCAAGCTCCCAAAAAAAGTATTTGTAGACTCATCCTAACCTTTAAATGGGCAAGCACACATCAACATACAACCATCTAGATTATAGAGCTTTAGGATGCACAAATTGACATTAATTATCAAAACATAAGACAACCTCACAAACATATAAAATAAAAAAGAGACTTAGGCCTTGCTTGATGTGGGTTAATTGGAATTACTTCCAAATAACCCACTATCTAATCTATCATCACACCATTCCCATCATCAACCAAAATACCCTCCTTTTAAAAAAAAAAAAAAATTCATTATAATACCCTTCTTTTTACTCAAAGAACACAAAATAACCTCGTTTTTTATAATCTACATCAAACAGGATTATTTGAAAATAACCAAGATCAAACAAGACCTTAGATTATAATTAACTAAAGCAACTAAGGCACACCAATCAATTACCATATCTACAGCCACATCCCCTCATGATGTTGCTATGGCACATTTAGGAGTGAGGATTGATCCTTAATTTTAAATTAAAACTATTACCTATGTTATCATCTATACTATTGATTCTCAAATTGAAGTAAATATGTCCTATATGTTAACGTCAAGTACTTGTCCTTTAACTATAGGTAATTCTAAGTTATAACTATCACATATATCAATATTATCTATGTATATTATGGTACCTCTTGTCCTTTAGGAGTAACTAAGTCTCATTTACACTAAGTAGCCCAACCTAAGAATGTGCATGCATATCTTAATTTACCAGACCAAAAGAAGGACAGTGAAGATAGCACATTTCAGCCATTGAGATCTGAATAAATACATGGTGCACCTAATGTAATAACTCTAACAAAGGCCAGGAAAGACAGCACTAGCTTTTTCCTAGATACTAAATCAGATGGATGGATCAAAATGCAGTGAAAATTTAGATAAACCTTTAGGTGCCTCAGAATTTGCATTTGTCCATCCAAGAGTCATCACGGAAGATGGTGAGGATCCACTATTTTCAATTGCTTCTGATGTATCTCCTCCAGTGTTCTCCACTTCTGGAGACATTGGTATACACTCAGGCTCACCATCTTGAGGAGGACTAGAATCATCTAAGGAAGATACATCCTTATGCCTGAGTCAAACAAAATTAAGTAAGATCAAGATCCAGTAGTTCTATAAATGATAAAGTTGGTACAAGTAAAGTTGTTGTGAAGACAACTTCTAATAATACAAATAATATATATAAATCAAGTCTTAAATGTGTGAACACATGACCAGAACTTTGTTCATTAAACAACACATCCATCAAGGTTGAATTGTTTATTTATTTATTTAATTTTATTTTCTTTTGTATTGCTTAAAATATACCTTTTAGAACCTTCCATCTCATCCTCTAGGCATTCAGATTTCTCAAAATTTTCAATCACATCAGCTCCATTCTTTTGATTGCATAAATTTGATTGCTTGTCCTGATTAAAAGAATAAGGAAAGACAAAGAAATGTTTAGCAGCAGGACAAAATTATCAAGTAAAATTTCTATATAGTTTTCTATAGTTATGAGGACTTCTACCTTAAAGCTAATATTTGATATTAGCATATCAAGTTACACTTAAAGATACGTTGCAGTAATGACTTCAATATTGACCTTCTTACAATTACAAGTGGTAAGAAGTGAACACATTTTGGGATTCATCAACATGAAACTAAAAGAGAGAAAAAACAGGTGTTTTGTGTATGAATATACATAATTTCAGGAAAGAGATCTGATCAATATTCAATTCCATTTGCTTAGCTTTCTATAATTCTTTTGTAAATTATAGATTCACTACCAGAGAGAAACTTCTCATCATGCTGATAGTGATATTGGAATACATATCTAAATACTCCTATACAAGGCCTGTCTCTCCCAACAATGAATAATAAACTAATAACCAAGGCAATTAACTTTTGTCAGGTGAGCACTCTGTTAATAGTATATTTTCTAGTTTAATTATAGGGTAGAAGGGGATGGGATAAACAAGAAGGAGATGAGACCTGAGAGAATGGGGGGGATAAGAAACCAGAATAATCCTTGATAATTGGACAATATCTCCTAAAGATCATCTAGGTACATAGTAGTAGTTATTGCAATTCTAGTCAAACTCGTTCTATTCCAACAATGAGGAAAATTAGAATTGACATTGAATAAAATAGAATTGCCTGAACATTTAACCACTGATATTTAAACTTCTAATAAAACACTTAAAAATAACATAGAACATGGGACTATCTGAAAACTGACTATCATGCTCTAGTAAATTATAAGTGGCTGAATTACCAGGATATCTGTTGTCATATTTTCCGGCTTTCCATGTTGTGACCAACCCTCAGTAATTAACTTGAAAGCATCATCACGGGATAGGAAAGATGTGAAGAATAACTGCCCAATAAATATTCCATTTCATTGTGTAGATGTAAACTGATTAACATGGCCTCAACTTCTTTACATTGATTTGAAGACAAAATTTAATGCAATCATAACACATCATTGAATTAGTGCAAGATACCTTCTTTTCTCCAACCATAATTTCAATAGCAGTAGGAAATAATCCAGCTGCCTTAGCTCTTTGCACGGATGTGATTTTATTGAATGGAATTACTCTCTGTATGAAACCCAGATAAGATTCTGTTTAGATTCTAATTCTATTGAACAAATTTCTACAGTACATTGTATAACACATACCACACTTTATCCATAATGTTAATCTTCTAAGGATAATTCATGTTAGTACATTGTTAACCAATAGCTTTACTTTTATAGGTGAACTTAGAATTCTTTTAATGTGATTAAAAGCGGTCAATGCAAAATTTCCAGCAACGTGATGAACATTTTCTAATCAGAATCTAGCTACAATGATGGATAAACACCAGAGCCCAAGTCCAGTCTAATTTTGATGATAAATCTTGCAAACAAAATTTCATCTTTTATTTTTTTTATAAAATATTAACGTTATTTTAATAAAGTTGTCGCAAATTGAAACATATCACCAATTACTTTATAAAACAAAATGGCATCTTATGTTGCATCTTAACATGTTCTCCATAATAGTTTCAATAATTACTATAGGCTTGTTTGATTTGGAGTTATTTTGAAATAATCTTTGAAAAAATAAATTCTTGTTTAATTAAAATGTGGTTACTTGGATTATTTGGGTAAAATTACCAAAATATTCTTATTATTTAATATTTTAAAAAGGTATCAAGAATAAAGTGAGAATATTTTGGTATTTTAATTGATGATTCGACTGATAGGTTGAAGACGTGATTGTTGATGGGATAGTGGTTAAACCACATCAAACAAGCCCTGCCACTCTTCTACATGCTAGTAAGAGTAATTTTTGTCTTTTTAAAATTTGGGTAAACAATTGATCTGGACAAAGCCAAGACAGCAACTAATGGGGAATATATATCATACAAATATATAAAAGGCAAATGTTATCCTTAAATATGGATACTAAGTTTTAATGAATATTAACCAATTTATAAAAAACAAAATGACCAACAAACCTTTGTCTCATATCCAAATATATTGGAATAAAAGCACACATTGTGGTTAAATAGGTATAGATGACCCTGCAACAAGTAAATACAAATAGAAGTCAGAACTCAAATTCATTTGCAAAGGCATAACATAATACATGTTTCCAGAAGTTGTGATATATTGAGCAATGTAAAAGTACAATTACATTGCATTCTTCTTATTTCCCCTTATCAAATACAAGAGTTCTAGAGTTCTAAAGTGAAGAGGAGACTATGAAAGTAGATCGAAACAACTCAGGAATTGAAGCCAAGGAATACACAGGTAAATGTGAAGTTTCTGAAATATTGAAACAAAATTCTTTTTATCAGATGAGTGCTGGCTCAACTAAAACAAAGCTAACTCAAGGGAAGGGGATGTAAACACAACTCACAAACAAACATCATCATATGCAACAGTTCAATCACCAATAGTAAAGCCTAGAGCCAAACAGGTGAGGATGCGACGTTAATATAATCGCTGGGATTCGTGGAATGCAGATTGGGATTTGAGGAATGCAAATTGGGTTTATAAAGCAGAGTAAGAGTAGCCAAAGAGAAATCTCACAATAGAATCAGAATTCTAAAACTGCAGGTCCTGTATGTTCTTGTTGTTTGTCATCTTTTAATCAAAGTCAGGGACTGTCTAGCTTTGATTTTGACAATTTCTCCCACTTTTGGGCTTTTTAATAAATTGATCCCAAAAAATAAATACAAGAGTTATATATATACTAGTTGCAGCAAATATAACCAAGTAAGACATTACCTGAAGAAAAAAATTCTCTTGCAATGCACAATTAAAATCCTGAATAAGAACCTGCAAGTAATAAAATCAAAGAAAGTAGTTGAAAATCAAAACAATTCTTGCTTAATTCTCACAATACAAGGTGCAGTTCCATATATATGAATCTGAAACCAGACATTACAAAGCAGGATGTTATAAATGAAAAGATTCAGTAAAAACAAATATGTACTGATTTTCCAAGGATTACTTCAGTAGCGTATAAATATATTTTCAGACAGATAACTCCGGTGACTCAGAAAGCCAGTGATCACTTACTTCCTCATCTGGAAGACGGAACAGATGTCGATATTCCTCACTTCTCGCCTGCGGATAAGGCTGAAACGGCAAGAGAAAACAGTGTTCTCAATTTTCCAGATGCAAGTAAAGATTGAACAAATACTTAATGCAATTTGTTCATAACATAACATAACATAACAGTAGCACACAACAAGTTAAGAAGGTCGGTGCTTAAACTGAGAGAAACAAATGCAAGACGAATTTCTCACATGAATTGTGTGTCTGAAGTTGATTTCATTATTTCACCTGAATTTCAGAGTCATGCAAGAGGTCATTTGAAGTGGTGGATTCATTCGTTGAAGAAGAAGAAGAAGTGTTATTCTGATCGGCTACAGTTGAAACTGATGGAGAAGATGATCTGGTTGCTTCTTTTGAGAGGAATTTCGAAGGCGATGACTCGATTTTCGCCGATATTACAGCCATGGAGGAAGAAGATGGAGTGAAATCTTTTCGATTTGAATTGGAGAGAGAAACTTGATTCAGAAGAGAGACGGTTGTTAGATGAACAAGTGCTCACTATGCAGATCGGTAGATGATGTAAAAGGCGATATGACTATTGGTTGACTGTTTTTTACCCTTCTTTCTTACTTTTTTTTTTTTTTTTTTCAAATCATTTATTATTTAAAAAAAGTGTTCAAGCAAAAAAATAAAAAAGGGAAGGAATGATGTGTCATTATTAAAGAATGGGGAGGGAAAGAAAAAGAAAATTAGTTAATTTTGTAGCGAATGAGAATATTTAATTTGTGCTTGCCATGTAATTTTCTCTCAAATTTCCTCTTTCATGTAAAAAAAAATATAGATTTAAATTTTTAGACAAGTTATTTTTCTTTCTATTTATTAGGAAAATGACAATGAAAAATTTGGAAGAGGTAAGAGATTGACCAGGTTAATTGATTGAAATGATATCATTATTTTCTCTTATTTTTGTTTTAAATTCTCTTCCCCATCACGGTTTATTTTTAGACTCGGTTTATTGATGAATTTTTACTGTTTTTTTATATCATATCCATTAAAAAATATTAATATAATAAAAATAAATAAACATATTTTTCCATCATAATTAAAATTTTATATATATTTTTTAAAAAAAAAAACTTAACTTTTATAAAATATAAAAAATAAATAAATATATTTATGATTTTATATATTTAATTGTGTTTATAATGTTCGGGATAGAATGAGATCGAAGCGGAATTAAAAATATCATCCCGACTCATCCCTAGTCGACTACCGATCAAATCGGAGAAAAAACTTCTTTAACGAGACAATTAGAATCGAAAACCGCGAGTGAATTATATTTGACATCCCTAATGTTTCTTATTACTTACTTGAATGCTTACTTATTATTTTTTTTAAATCAAACTAAATGAATTATCTTGGGTTTAAAAATATGGAAATAATTTTTTTTTTACTATTATGTATGAGTAAAAAAAAGTGTTGTAAATAGTTGATTGTTAGTAAAACATATTTCACTTCTTCATCTTCTAAGATTCCACTTATTTGTTTTCTGTTGGCACTATTTTATATTTATACAATTAGAAATTGTTACCTGTCACAACTTGCATGAATAGGAGTGTAAAAGTAAAGCATCATGCTATCTCCTCGTTGACTTGAGATAGGACGGAGTCTTTCTGGGCTAATATCTTTTTATTCCGACTTTCATCGGTTAGCTTTTAAAGTTTTTTAACAATATCAAGTTACATGTCCCTAATTCAATTTAAAATGAAATCTAAATATTTGATTCATAAGATAAAATTTATGACACTTAAATTACTCTAATGAATTATTAATGTAATAATATTTGTAACTTTTAATATTGTTTTTGTTACTTTTAATATTTGTGGTTGAATTGAAACATTAGTCACATGTTTGTTTGGTTTGATTATTTGTTTTTATTACTTATGTTTTTTATAAGTTTAGTGGTTATAGGTGAAAGGGTTCAAATCTTGTAAAAAATATATTTTAATTTATTTTTACAAACACTATTAAAAGAGTGACAAATGTGTACATCACCTAACTAATCCTATTGAGTGGAATTCATTTCTCTTAGTTTTCTCCACTTAGTTAGTGGAGTTCAATTGGTAGGACTTTTCAAAAATGACAACAATATGATGTGTTCTCCTTTTTATTCATTTTTGGTGTTTGGCTTTTTTTTTTCATTTTTCTATTTTGTTATTAATTAACAAAGAAAATAATCAAATAAATTGAAATTTATTCTTATCTTAAATAAATATATATATTATGTCAAAAGAGATATATTTAAAGAATAAATAGCACTTCTATTATTATTTTCATTCTACAAATTTACAGAGAAAATGAAAATATTCAAGTAATTTTGGTTTGTTCATTTTGATTTTTTATTTTTTTAGTATTGGAAGGTATTTCATTCTTTTTTCACCAATCAAATTTAAGTTGATGTTGTGTTATTTTCTGTTTATACCTATCAATTTATCAATTGTCTTTGTAATATTTTCTCACTTCAGATTTAAAAGTCTCCTCTTATATTCATTCTTTTTTAATTTGTACTAATTTCTTATTTTAACAATAAATATATAGTAAATGATTAATTATTACTAGTTTTTAATTATTTTAACAATATACATAAATGATTAATTATCATTTGATAAAATCTTTTTCAATATTTTTATCAACCCACTTTTAATTTATCAACCCACTTTTAATGACAAATTTCATTGTGGCTAAAAATATTTGATAAAAATTCTATCACACTACATAATTGATTTATTCAACTAGCTATATTCTCACTCAAATGAGTTATTATGAATTTATGAGTCACTTAAATTAAATCTTCTCTATAATTTTTAAATTTTATCATATTGTCTTAATTTTTTAGATGATATTTTGTATTATTTATATGGACCTTATTCTAATAAAAAAATATTATATTATTTATAAATATTAGAATTTTTTATTTGAATTAATGAGAAATAATTACTCAAAAATAAAATGTTAAGATATTTTGATATTTTTTTAATATTTTTATAATATAAGTGAATGATGAATTTTAACAAGTCACCTTTTTACTTGCCTCAAATAACATTATTAAAGTTACTCCAATGGAAATGTAAACTGATACCCATAATGGGATTATCAGTTCCAATTGTATGCCAAACATGGATATCCAATATCCCAATTTCTCTCCAAACCACGCAAATATGTGTTGCTACAGTACACATAGCCATATTTTTTTTTACATTTTAGCCTTTCAACTTTTATTTGATCAATTTTATATATTAAACTTATTTATATAATTAATTTATATAAGTTATTTATATTTTGATTTATTTATATTTTGATTTATTTAAATTTTAATTTGTTTATATATTTTATTTATTTATATGTTTTATTTGTTTATATTTCTATTTTTATCCTATATTTTATATTAAGCTTATTTATACAATTATTAATTTAATTCACTTATATAATATTTTTTATATAACATAAATTTATAATAATATTTAAAAAATTATAATAATATTAAAAAATAGGTATATTTTTGTGTTCGTGTATTGTAATTTTTGAATTTTTAATAAAAAAATTTAATTAATTTATAATTAAGTTTAAAATATTTGGATGAAATTATAATATTGTGGTGTAATTTATAAGTTTGTAAAATATATGGGTGATATTAAAAAGTTATAAAAGTTGATGTAAGAAAGAATATTATAAAATTATTTGAGAATGAGTTTTTCAAGAAGAATTACTGTTTGTCACGTTTTTATTTTAATCTTTACCAAATCAATTTTCCAATCAACTGCTTCTCATCATCAATCACATCACTCACTTCATTAATCAAAATATTAAAATACTTTAAATTATTATTTTATATTTTATTTATGAGTAATGATAGAGGAGCTAAAGATTCATAGCAAATGTGCCAGCAAACTAAGTGGAGTGCTCATTAGACTTGTTGACTAAGTATATGTTTATTTTTTTCGTTAATAATTTTCTCTCTTTTCTCATCATTTACATTTTCTCTCTCTATTTTAAATAAAACACATTCAATAAAAAAAATTCAATTATTATTATTAAAAAACACTTAATAATTTATTTCTTTAATTTTTATTATTATAAATATTATTTTTTTTAAAATATGTCATTATAAGTAGTATTTTAATTATTTTCTTTTATTTATTAAAAAAATTGAAATTTATTTTCAATCATAAATTATTGAAAATAATTATATTATTTTTATTCTAAATTATATATTATTTAGATATAAAGTTTTCGTTTTCAATATGATGACGATAGAATACTTTGAAAACTAAACTACTATATTGCTTGATGATTAATAATGTTATGATACAATTTGAACCATGTTTTTTGGTAAGTTTATTTTCTTAATACTTTTTTATTTTTTTAATTTAATTAAATTGTGCAATTTATTAATATAAAATAGTAAATTAGTCAAATATTTGTTTTTAATTAAATATAACAAAATTAATTATTATTGAAGATAAATAATTAAAATACGTGTTTATAGTGACATATTTAAAAAAAAAAGAATATTTATAATAATAAAAATTAAAAAGATAAATTATTAAGTGTTTTTAATAATAAAAATTGAATTTTTTTTTATTGACTAATTTGAATGTGTCTTATTTAAAATAGAGAGAAAAAAATGTAAGTATTGAAAAAAAGAGAGAAAATTATTAATACTGAACCAGCTGATTAGCCAGTCTAATCAGCGCTACGAGCGCTCCATGTAGTTCTAATTCACTACCCCATAATCTTTCGCTCACTTTTTATTTATATATATCAATATTTGTCTTTTTATCAAAAAAAAATAGTCATTACTTCCTCAAAATCATCGCCATCATTCAATTTCTCTCTCTTGATTTAAAAAAAAAAACCATAACCGAACAAGGAACAGTTTCCCAAAGTAACCTTGTTTGCCGTTCACTTTCCCAAAGTAACTAGTTTGTTCATTTATTCCCAAACTAACCTAGTTTACTATTCAAACTCAGTTTTATTAATTTATTTATTCTTTTTACATTTAAAATTTATTATATAAAACTAAATTATTTATATTTTGATATATAATTTAAATTATTATTTTTATAAATTAAATTATTTATATTTTGATATATATTTTAAATTATTATTTTTATAAATTTAATTATTTATATTTTGATATATATTTTAAATTTGATTATTTTTATAAATTTAATTATTTATATTTTAATATATATATATATATATTTACATTTTAACTATTATTTATATATATAATAAATATTTCCTTTAACATTCTAATAAATAATTGATAAATACTAAGAAATTTAAAATATTTTAACTATAATAATATATTCATAAAAAAGTTTTTAAATTTATCAATTATTTATTAAATATAATAACATTTTTAATTAATATTTTAACCCTATAAATATGATAATCTTTTTATTATATTTAAAAAATAATTGATAAAATTAAAAAAGCGAATATTTAATTATTATATTATTATGGTTAAAATATTTTAAATTTATTAGTATCCATCAATTATTTATTAAAATTATTTAATATTTATTACACTATATAAATAATAATTGAAATGTAAATATATATATATATATTAAAATACAAATAATCAAATTTATAAAAAATAATTATATTTAAATTATATATCAAAATATAAATAATCTAATTTATAAAAATAATAATTTAAAATATATATCAAAATATAAATAATTTAGTTTATATAAATAATAATTTAAAATATATATCAAAATATAAAATTTATATAATAAATTTTAAATATAAAATAAATAAATAAATAAAATTGAGTTTGAATAGTAAACTAGGTTAGTTTGGGAATGAATGAACAAACTAGGTTACTTTGGGAAAGTGAACGACAAACAAGGTAACCTTGTTTGGCGTTCACTTTCCCAAATTAACCTAGTTTGTTCATTCTTTCTTAAACTAACCTAGTTTACTATTCAAACTCATTTTTTTATATTTAAAATTCATTATATATAAATTAAATTATTTATAATTTGATATATATTTTAAATTACTATTTATATAAAGTAAATTATTTATATTTTCATATATATTTTTATAAATTTGATTATTTATATTTTGATATATAATTTAAATTTAATTATTTTTTATAAATTTAATTATTTATATTTTATTATATATATATATATTTACATTTTAATTATTATTTATATATAGTGTAATAATAATTAAATAATTCTAATAAATAATTGATAAATACTAATAAATTTAAAATATTTTAATCTTAATAATATAATAATTAAATATTTATAAAAATATTTTTAAATTTATTAATTATTTATTAAATATAATAACAAAATTACCATATTTCTATAGTTAAAATATGGTAATATTGTTATTATATTTAATTAAAAATGTTATTATATTTAATAAATAATTGATAATTAAAAATGTTTTTATGAATATTTAATTATTATATTATTATGGTTAAAATATTTTAAATTTATTAGTATTTATCAATTATTTATTAGAATACTAATGAAAATATTTATTACACTATATAAATAATAAATAAAATGTAAATATATATATATATATTAAAATATAAATAATCAAATTTAAATTATATATCAAAATATAAATAATCAAATTTGTAAAAATAATAATTTAAAATATATATTAAAATATAAATTATTTAATTTATATAAATAATCATTTAAATTATATATCAAAATATAAATAATCAAATTATAAAAATAATAATCTAAAATATATATCATAAATAATTTAGTTTATATATAATGAATTTTAAATATAAAAAAATAAAAAATAAATAAAAAAACTGAGTTTAAATAGTAAACTAAGTTAATTTGGGAATGAATGAACAAGATACCTTTGAGAAACCAGGTCCAAAATGAGTTAGAAAATGAGTTTTTCTGTTGTAAACATCTTTTAATAAAAACTAAAATAATCTTTATTTTATTTTAAAAATTAATATTTTTAACAAATAACTCACTTTTTTTAATAATCAGATTTTTTGAACCAGGCCTGGTAAAACTTGGGACATGTCCCCAGACATAAATAAAAAAAGCTGCAACCAATCCATGACCCTTGTTTACAATCCATTGCCCTTACCTAAATTTCAAATTTTTAGTTCCAATCAAACTATAATTATTCAAAACAATAACATATAAAATAAACCATACAAACCCACCAAGATGGCTCAATTAACAAAGATTTACTAAAAAAAACACTATAATTTAAAGGAGGGTCATAACTATGGAGTTTTGCTAGTCAGAAACTCAGATACTAAAAAACATTAAAACGCGACTGTGGGGATCGTATTAGGCACCCGGAAATAAACACAGGATACGAAAGTATAAGCAAAACTATTGTATAATTATACAAACCAACAGGCATGAAAAAAAGGTTGAATTGCCTTCAAATTATTCATGGTTTAGCTTAAATTATCATCTGATCTCATACAAACAGTAATGGTGGTGATAGCTGATAACCTATTTCCTATACACATCGAGGTAAACCCTATTTCCTTCCACTCAACAGGATAAACAAAATTTCAAAAAAAACAGTTTTTATCTACACATAAAAAAACACACAAATAGCTTAATGGAAAAAACAACATAACTTAATCTCAAATCACAAGTGAAAGAATATTACCTTCCAGCCCATCTTACTTATACCTAGTTTGATTCCAGGAATACGTCGAATAAGCCATCTATCTTAGTTTGGACGGCCTGCACTTAAAAAAACATAAATAAGCTGAAGTAATTAAACGAATCAAACAAGGAGAGTGTGTTACCAAACGCACCAGAACAATTTAACGAAAAAGCTGAATCAAATTAAGCTTGAATGGCATAAGAATGTTTGCAAGCCATCTCAAGTTGGTCGGTTATCGAACCCGAGAAACTAGCCATTGCTTGAAATACACCAGGCAATCCAGTCTGTATATTATTAAGTGTCATTGCTCTAGTAACCTCAACCGCCTTTGAATGCCTCAACATCTCGTCCTGTTCATAGGTGTGAACAAATAGATAAATTCGATTTGTTTCACCCAAACTAAATTTATTCAAACCATTTATTGACTTGTATTATTTTGCTCACTCTTACCTGTACACGTCTCTGGCAAACAGCGAGCTCCGCTTTCTTCTCAGAAAGTGGGTCCCGTGCGTCCAACCCGTGTCCATTGTCGGGGCCAGTATCCGGAAGCCCAATACCAACCATCGAGTAAGACTGATAATACTTTCTCTCAATGTTTCTAAGAGACGAGAATTTCTTCTCGAGCTCTTTCGAAGTGGATTCCGTCCTTCTTTTGATCTTGTGTTCTTCGGCCTGTTTTAACGAAATCGAGTGAACGACGTTCACAAACCCTTTAATCGCTTCGGATGCGACGGTGTCTGGGACGCGCTCGAGTGCAAGTTTCCACTCGTCGCAGAATTTGAATGCTTCGTCGGATATTGTTTCGACAGTTACGTTTGAGGGTTCAGTGTGAACGGGGAGAAGGGTGAGTCTGAACCAACCATGGAGGGAACGGATGAAATCGCGTTGGAATTTTATTAGGCGGGTGAAACTCGAGTGCCATGATGAGATGGAGGATTCGAGATCGCGGGTGGTTTGACGGTGGAGATCAGATGTTGATTCGCCTTTGGTTGATCTGTTTATTAGGCCTCTTACTTGCTGTACAATCTGGTTTTGGGCTTCGTGGGACTGGTTCATTGATCTCCACATGTACATGAACCTGAAAAATGCATACAATTTGGTATTATTAGAAACAACCGATCTGATTGAATTGAGGTAATGACTGTAGGTCTTTATCACTTCCTACAAGGAAGAAACACTGGTTTTCAGAAAAGAAAAACATAGACCTTATTAATACAAACTTTGATATCTTAGAAAAAAAATGCCATTAAATTTCAACACACAAATTTAAGCCCTCATTATCAATCTCCATTCAACTTAGAGTTTGTTTGATCACGATTTCTTTCCGAAAGAAAGCGTTTTGGGGGGAGTTTCTTGTTTTTTCAAAATATCCATAGGCCTTGTTCCTGGTCCCATCATTGTTCATTTTATCAACCAAATTATCAACTAAAACAAAACAAAAAAAACCTTCATTTTTTAATGATTTTTGTTATAAAATACAAAATTAACAAAAAAAAAAATTTGAAAAATGTCAACTTTTCAATATGAAGAACACAAGTTGTGTTCAAATGCTACAGAAAGATGGGGAGGGGGAACAAAGAAAGAAACAAAATACAAATGGATACTTAAAATTGTCAATAAGATCGGAAAATACTACCTAAAATCAACAATTCAAAGGGCATAGTGGATAATACACATTACACACAAACAACCCAATTATCTCGTAACCTTTATCAAACAGGAAAAATCTGATTTTATTTTCATAAAAATAATCCTCAAACAACTCTTAGCATTTCAAATGTTATATTAAAGTAAGGGTATTTTGATATTTTAGGAGATAATTTGATTGAAAAAACGATTATGATGAGATGGTGGTTTATTTGAATTAAATCATAATAATCCACGTCAAACAAGGCCTTAGTTTGCCAAATAAACGAAATCATAAATAATTATAAGATATCATCGAGCTGTACAGACAATGACCAAGTAAAAGATCATATTGACATGTTAGACTTTGGTTAACTAACAGTCCAACACAGTCATAGTTTGCTCAAAAATAAATAAATAAAGATAACACAGTCAAATAATCTACTATATATGAATTGTTGCTGAAGTCAATAACAACTTCCAAAGATTTCAAAGAATATTATTTTCTCACATCATTTACTGATCACAAAAAAAAAGGCCTGAAAGCAACTGCAGAAGCAGAACTTGATGTTGACGTACAGCTTAACAAAGAATATTTGAATAGATTTTTCTTATTGTTGACCCATAATTCAACCCAATCAGAGCAGTTATATTGGATCACACAGTTGTGGATCTAGATGAAAAACTGCGATTTTTCTTTTAATGTGTCGAAATTTTGTTTTTAAAGATGATCTCATTTGAATCCATTTCCACATGAGATACTTGCCAAAAAAAATGTTTCCAAATAATTTTTTCACGGTTTCTCTATACATGGACCATTTAAAAAAAAAATAGTGGATGACTTTATTTTATGACCGAACACTACATGTAGTAAGGTTATGTTTGGATGTGTGTAAATGGAATTAGAATTGAATCACACAATTCTTATGTTTGGAGAAATCATTTTCATTTCCTTATTTTAAGTCATCAAACAAACATAGTATTTAGAATTTGACCCCAATTCCATTTCTAATTCTAATACCACCCGACATAGCCCAAGTGTTTTAACGAGTTGTGAGGAACATAAAGGATGGAGATTCTAAATTTAAACCTAATAGAACAATCTACAATGCACATATTTCTGAGTTAGGTAAAGGTTAAAATAATTTGAAAAAACAAATCAACAACACTATATTATAACTTCAAGTGCTAGTATTAGATTAGAAATGAACGAAAGAAAATTTATATTACTTACCCATGACAGAGTTCAACAAGCTGTGGTACAAGTTCACTGTCTCTTAGACCAATGGAAGCAGTAGAGGTAGTGGTGACTGCCTGAGAGGTGACAGCAATTAGTGATTGTAACCTCTTTATTGAAACTTTTGTCTTATCCAACTTCGCATACTCTTCTCCTTTGTACTCTTGATTTTGTAAGGTGGAAAGCTTCTTTTCGTGCTCAATTTTCGCACTCTCCCTAGCCTGCAGAATGGCCAATTCAACACATTACTAATACTATCAGTAGTCTGTGTAATGAACTAAGGCCTTGTTTGATGTGAGTTACTTGAGATTAATTTCAAATAACTCACTAACCAATCAACAATCTACTCATTTATAAATCATTCAAATCATCAACAAAAATGCCCTATATTTTCAAAAATAATAATAACAACAATCATTATAGATTTATATATTTTATAAACCTATATCAAACAAGATTATTTGAAAATAAATAACCACTTGGTTGTTCAAATAACCCAAGATCAAACAAGGAAAAAACGTTAAGACCTTCACATCAATCTCAGACTAAAGCCCATTACAACATTAGAAAGTCCCACAACCATGGTAATTTGTTCTTCCTTTTTTATCAGCTCAAGCCATTTTACTATCCAGTACAAGAAGTAAATTGCAGATAATATGTATATCTAAAAGAAAGATACCAAAACAAGGCCAGTATGTTTGGATGTGTATAATTAGAATTGAAAAAGTTGCAATTCAATTCCTATGTTTGATATGCATTCAATTCCATTGGAAATATAATTTCAATTTTCAGTTCCTTATTTGAAGTCATCAAACAAACAAAGGATTTAAAATTGGACCCTCAATTCAGATTCTAACTCTCAGTCTCACCTCAACCAAACATAGCCTAAAAGTAAACAGAAGATAATTCAAGGCAAACTATATATGTTCTGCTGATTGCCAACAGCATTGTTTAACTAAATAAGTGATAAAATTTCCAGCTTTGAACATGACAACAGGACAGAATCTCTCAATCCTATTCTTTTCAGAGTAAACACATCATTTTACTCTTGCAATAAAATAGAACACATCCCAAAAAAACATCATTACATGACAGAACACATGTGGCTACAGTTGATTACTCATACAGCACCAACCACAAATAGATACCCAAAGTAGCTTTGCACCAATAAGGATGAGAAGGGCAGGTAAGCATCCATCAATGTATTTCATGCCAATAAAATAACGGGAATAGTACAGGTGGTCCACGTTATTGAAGGGCATGTTGGTCATTTTTCAATCCACATGTTAAAACCCAGACAAAGAATCAATCAGAAAAGTGTGATGATAAATTGATAATACACAGCTTAAATCTATTTAGTATGATCCTTCACATCATTAGCATGAAAAAGTCAAAGATGGGTGGGAATTCATTCATACACAAATTTCAGATACAGCAATTCTGCCCAAATCAATATGATAATCCAAATAGCTTTTCACAGATAATACCTTAATTTCCTGATAGAGCTTCTTCTCCCAAGCCAAGAGACGTTCCAAAGTAGAACAGAGACTCTTGTTACCTCCCGGTTCATTAATTGAATCTGCATTGAACTTGTATTTGACCGCTAATGGAGGCTTAGATGTCCAGCTAGAGCTCAGATTACTGAGCATTCCACTTGAATGATAGACGGTCTCTACAAAATTAAGAAACCATTTGAATGAAATCTAATGGTTTACTAAAAAATGTTAAGATTCTATAATCAATCACAAATTTTGATTCTCACTCTTCAATTGTCTGAAACTGTTATCCAATTGAGCTCGGCTGGTTTCAAGCATTTCTGATACCTGATCACCAGCAGCCGCAGCTTTTTCAAAATAATCCTTGAGAGCAGCAACAATCTCCCCCAGATCCCGATGGCGAACCACGATACTCATGTCGGCTATTTGCCTACCATCGTGTTGAGCGTTATTCCAGCTTGATGAGGATCTAGTATCGTCAGATTTCTCCGATTTGCTCATCGTAGCGTACTTCGACACTGTAGCAGGCGGAGGCATTGCCATAGACTCATTCCTCACCGATGACCCGAAATTGGATTGAGTTCCTATCTCGGATCTGGATTCTACGTCTTCTTCGTCATCTTCTACCTCAGAAGAACTCGTTGTACTGTACCGATCATGTTCATGATCACCCCATTCACTACACTGAACTTCTTCTCTCTCCACTTCTTCTTCTTCTTCCTCATCGATGAGGTGGTGATTATATTGCTGCTTTTCCACATGTTTAAATTGCTGCATTTCTCCATGGTTAGGATGCCGCTTTTCTCGGTTGTAGTGATAATTGGAGTGAATAGAAGAAGCCTTATCCTTATCCTCATCGTTATTATCACGGTTGTAGTGATAGTTGGAGTAGATGGAAGATGCCTTATCCTCATCGTTATTGTCGCGTTTAAAGTATTCAGAATCAGGAGGTGATGGAGGATAAAAGTTCTCCCAATTCCAAACCGAAGATGCTTGAGAAGGAGTACTTGAATAGGTTGAATTAGCCTTCCATGTATAACTCGGATCGAAATTTCTAGAAGTTGGATTCGGAATTTCACTCCGCGGAGATGAAGAAGGACTCGAATCGGAAAGTATATGCGGTAGCTTCATCGGCGGTTTCCGATGTTGTCGTCGAGATTTATCGGCTGAAAGTATGTGAGGGAGTTTAGAACTGACGATTGTAGGAGTATGAGACGGAGAAGGAGAATGCACGGTGCGAAGTGGCGGCGGCGGCGGTGGAATAGTGGAGGATCGAGAAACAGAGGAAGGTGTACGCAAGAGAACTGCTGGCGTTTGATCGGTGACGGAAAGAGGTTCGCCGGCGGCGAAGGCGGTGAGAGCAGAACCGGTTATACGAAGTGAACGACAGTAGTCGGAATGAGCGGCGGCGAGGTGATGACGAGCGTAGACTGCATCTTTCATTAGGCGTCGCCGTTCCTTACATCGCCGTACTGTATCTTCGTTATCGAGTTTGGACGCCGTGCATCCCATTTTCGTCGGCGACGGCGACGGCGGTGGCGCGTTTGGAGATAAGGAAGAGGGAAAATGAGATGAGTGAGAAGGAATTTGAGGACTATAGTCGGTGTGTAAACTGTTGAAGTCTCATTGATGTTGATTAATTTCTTTACTCTCTCTCACACAGTCATACAATCTCTCTCTCACACAGTCACACTTATTAGAGCGTAGAAATGACGCGCGGTAATAATGTAATTAATTGAATCATTTTTGGTTTGTTATTTTCTAACACGTGGGAAGTTAAAATTTAAAGTTATTAGATTAATGATTTTTTATTTTCTTTAATAACTTATATATATATATAAATAATTTTGATTAGAAAATTTAATAATGACAATGTGCAAATCAATTTTTAATATTATAAAAATAATTCAGTAAATTTGTACACTAACTTTTGTTATGATTTATTGATTGGTTTAATTCATTTTATTTATGGTTAAATTTTAATTTTATCATATTTATACTAGGAGTGATAAGAAAAAAAAAAAAAATTATTTTTTCAGTCAATTCTTTTTTTAATTCTCTTTTTCTATTATTTTTTTATTTTTATATTTTAAAAAATAAATAACAACAATGTATATTATACTTTAATGATTAAAAATTCAATATAAATATATTTTTTTAATATTAAAAATAGCTGTTGGTTGATTTTGAATTTAGATAGTTTAATAGTCATTTATTAAAAATTTATACTTTTTAATAATTTATATTAAAGTGTAAAATTGATTTGGAATATATATATATTATTAAAAAAATATAATATATATATATATATAATTAAAGTGTATTTTATCATATTATTTTATTTAAATTAATATTCAAATAAAATATTAAAATAATAATTAAAAAAAAAAACAAATGTTAATACTTTTTAATATAAAATATTTTTAAAGTAAGGAATGCAGATTTTGAGATATTGAATGTAATTTTTTAAACTATAAAAAATTACAATATTAAATCATATCATTTAAAATAATATTTAAAATAGCTATAACAATAATACTATTATTTTATTTTTTAATATTTAAAACATTAAATTATATCATTTAAATCATCTAAATAAACCCTTTTCTATTTAATTTAAACAATTCTTTTTTAAAAGGAAAATTATTTTTTCAAATAATCTCGAATTAGTAATTTAGGGCAATTATTCTATTATTATTATTATTATTATTATTATTATTATTATTATTATCAGTCAGATTGATCAATCACTCCTTTTTCAAACTAGACCTATATAAATTGTGAATATTTAATTGACATGTAGCCCACATGTCTATGGGATTTATTGATTATTGAAACCAAATATAGATTTGTTATAATCTTGGAAATTAATATCATAATCAAAAGTTAAATAGACAGATCCCATTAAAAAAATAATCATTGATCGTGTTATGTAGTTATTATATTAAATAAATAAGGATTACTATATATAGATCAACCCTAAAGATATAAACTGATTTTAAATACATTTTTAAGTACAAATCTAATTAAATATGTAGAATCTTGATATACATATTTTCTCATGTAAATAAACTAATAAAGAGTATGTTACAAGTTCTAACTATATTTTGAGTAAAGTTTTGAGATTTCCAAACTATTTAAAAATAATAATTGTGATTATAGTGATTTTTTTCATCTATTATAAAGATTATTTCTGGTTTATTTGATTTTGAAATTATATTTTTAATCATTTTCAAAATATAAAATATAACTTTTGTTAAGCATAACAAATTTAGCTTATAATAATTAAATTTTATACAAATACACAAATAAACCAATTCTCAGTTCATTTAACAAGAAAAATACACTAATATAAAATAATAACTTTTTATTTTAAAATAATTAAATTCTTATAATCAAACATAATTAGGAAGTATTAATCAAACACACGTAGAATTGTTGTTTTGGCAATTAATCTTCACCGTTGATTAATGAACTAGGTAGGGACAAATTGCACATGTAATAGTAAAACACATTATTCATTGGTCCCATTTTAAAACATTGTATATACATATTTTTTTTACTTATAGTTATTAGATAATCTCACCAGAATGACCCGGTTGAAATAGTCGATATAAGAGACAAAAATTACGAATTCGATTTGAAGCGCTTTGAATGAAAGATTAAAAGCCGAAAAAATTGTAAGCAAATTCGGTAAGAGATTTTCTTGTTACGATGCATGTTCTCTTGTGATTGTTGGGTATAGAAATTCATACATAAATAAAGGGATGATCTGATATTTCACATATTTAAAGCCGAAGAAAGGGTAAAAAAAATTCGGGATTTTTTTGTTACGATGAGTGTTCGTGCTATTGCGGGATATTGTAGAATTATTTGGTAACCTAGAGTTTAGTATTTATTTTGTTTTGTTTACTTAAATTGTTTGTTTGATTGAGAAACAAAGTTTTCTATAGATTTATAATATATTATATTTGTTTATGAATTTGAATTTAGATAATATAAGTAAAGTGAAAAAGTGTCATTGGTTTTCAAATAGGTCTTTATCAACTGTTTATTCTTTAACCTTTTTAGTTTATTTATAGGAGTTACCTTTTTTTTTAGAATTGATTTTTGAAAAGGAGATTTTGATTTAAAAAAATAATAATAATAATTTAAGAAATTTAAATAAATAGTATTGATGGATGAACTACAAGTTTTATAACAAATTAAAATTGGAGTAGAAATGATTATACTAATTATGAATCTTACCAAACACAAGTGAAGTTTACTTTTGAAGGAAAGCATCTAAAAAAGCCATGAATAGGTGTACTATTATTAACAACTTTGGCATATTTGAAAACATTTTATTTCTTAATTTAAATTTAAATTTGATTCTATGTTTAACTTTAATAGTGATCTAACTAAATCCCCTTATGAATATGAAATTTGAGAAAAACAAATTGATCTAAGATGTTTGAATTATACTAATTGTTTTTCTTATAAATAAATAGATAGATATTAAAGAGGATAAAATGTAATTTCTAACAATATTAATATTATTTATACCAATTCTAAATAAGTTAATTAAAGTTTATCATACATATTTACTAGGAAACTTTTATTTTAATTTAATACGTTTAACCTTTAACATCGTGGGTAAACAAAATTGTATACACAAACTAATTAAAAATGAGAATTCAACAATAAAGTTTGAATCCAATATGGACTAAAATAAATTTAGTGGAAAATTGTGAAAGTGGGAATTCTTTTCTTTTCCTTTATCTTCTTTTTCTTTTCTTTGATATTCTTTTCTAATTTCACTTTCTCCCAATCCCATAAGGTCCCAACAATATCTTTTTCCCTTTACTTTTTCTTCATTTGTTTAACCATCTAATGGAAAAATGACCCCTTTAGGGCTTCTTCTATTATTTTAATTATTTTTTTTCTAAGATTTAGGGTTTCTATTGTTAATAGTAATATAGACCCAAAGATTCTCAACTATGTAAGGATAAATAAACCTTTTATGTTAATTAGTCCCAACAATTAGTTTGATTACATCTTAAACCCTTAATTTTAAAATATTTGATTAATTAGGATAATTGATGTGAGCTTAAACACTCAAATCCTTTGAAATTAATTAAGAATGTCACACTTATATATTTCTTACATACAATTTGGTTTCTTTTTAGATTAGGAATAGATTACAAATTTAAAAACTTTAAACAAAGTTTCAACTTTCAACAACATTACGTATATTTGTCATTTTTTTTTTTAGAAAAGGTTGCACACTCTGGTTTCCATGTACAAGCAAAATACAAAATATTCAAATAAGGTTGAACTAATTGTAAAATCAAACAACTATAGTCAAGTGACGAGAGATGCAAACAAGATAACAAAAAAAATATATAGAAACAAATCGATTTTATAAATTAGTTAATGAAATACGATAAGAACAATAACAAACAAATTCAACAACAAAAAATGTATTTCTCATCTAGCCCATATGTTAAGAACAATAAAAGTATTGTAAAGAATATTATAAGTTAAATAGGGAAAAAAACCTCTAAAATAATTTCATTGACACAAAGAATCATTTGAATTGAATTTTTTTAAGACCCTTAGAAGTTGATCAATGACTAGAAGAGACTAGCCTTTATTGATTCTTACCTTTTGTACACCTGAGGTTACCCAAAAAAAAAATATTATCTTTATAAGAGGGAACAAGGAAACAAACAATTATTTGGTAAAGAGGATTAAATAATAGGAAAATGATTTACAATTTAAATTGATTAGATCATTTAGCTGTTTTTGGTAGGAAGTCATCAAATAATTCAACTTTTAAGAATAATTAAGTTAGTGTTATTATTGATTCAAACTAAGCCATAAAAACTAAAGCAAGACAAATACTATCAAGATTGAGTTTAGTTTAAATAATTTGAATTAATTAACAAATCAAATAGGGTGCCTCTTATCCCCCTTACCTAATCAACCTGACTACCTATACTAGCAAAATTTAAATGTGAAAAAGGGTGTTCTTCATTACCCCAAAGTCTATTATATTGGTTAAAATCTCTTGAAAAGCTGACAAGGAAACCAAAAAGTCTAATATTATTGAAAACTATAAAAAAAATATTTTTATTACTTTTTTACTATTATTTATAAGGAGTTAATTATTTTTTTATAAATTAATTTACATGTAATGTTTTATTTAAAACCTTACTAAATTTTTATTGTGTACTACGTCACTGTCTTCCACCTTAACTTATGATATTTTAATTTTAATAAAAATTGAATTTGTTATTTTTATTCTATTTAGACAAGATTTTTATCATTTAATCATCTTAATAAATTATAAAAAAAAATGAGACAACAAATTAAGTATGTAGCCCGCAAACACATTTAACCTTTTAACCTGACGTAGAATTTGTCGTTTGACGAGTTCGAACCTAGGATCTTAGGGCGAGTATCCACCTCTTATTTTCGCTAGATTAAAAGAGTAGATTCTTATTAAGTTATAAACATTTGATAATTAAGTTTGTGAAAAGATTATATTTTTAATAATTTAATAAAAAAAATTATTTTTTTAAAATTAACTTTAAATAATATAATATAAAAATTATGACTGTACCCTTTTTGAAAAGCTTTTGTTTTGTCAAAATAGAAAAAGGTGATATGAGAGGGGGTTCTTTCCTTGTTGGACCACCTTTAGTGGATCCATTTGTCAACACTCAGCTTTAGTCTAGAGACTCTATATCTATGAAATAAATTATTATTTTTAAGATAAAGGGCTATTTTAGACCATTTATTCATATTTAAATCATTATCTTATGTGAAAATATTTTTGTATATCTAATTTCAATCAAACACATTAAATTAGGTATAAAAAATACTGAGTTTTTGGATAGGAGACTAATTTAAATTAAGTTATAAAACAATATTGAGTTTTTAGATGGGAGATTAATTTAATTAAGTTATTTAATAATTAATAAGGTTATAAAATATTGAGTTATTTATAAATTATGAGCGAAAATTTGACATATTTCAATTTATAAATATATTTTGATTTTTGTAATTAAAAAATTAAATAAAAATCAAAACAATAATTTGAGATTAAAATATTATATTTATTTTATCCAAATTAATTTTAAAAGGGGTGAAATAATTTAATTATGATTTTAAAAATAAATTATGCATAGTTTATGGCTTAAAATAATTAAGTAAATACCCCCAAAATACCCAAAAATAAAATAAATGAACATAATTTTTATTATGTTGTCAAAAATATTTTTTTGTATTAATTTTGGTGAAGAAAATAGTGTTAAAATTCGATTTCAAATAACTCTTTTATTAAAAATAAAACCTGATAATCCAGTGTGGCCGAAATTAAGGGAATAGACTAAGGCAGAATTTGTATACATCAGATCAGCGCTAGATTTTCATCTAACGCCCAAGAAGAAGCCATGTATTCGGTTGTAACCAAGGAAGTGCGCGCCCGGGTCCACACAGGATCAACTAACGGGACGCTAACCCCGTTAGCCTAGACGCCCTAACACTAGACGTTTGGTGATGGATGGAACGTCAACGACATGTCCATTTAAACAAAACGACGTCGTTTTGTTCGTCTTTTCCTATGATATAAGGCGAACGTTGGAGGATCGCGCTCGATGCCGACGATCCTTCTAAAAGTCGTATATTCGCCATCTTTCATCCTTATCCCTCCAAATTTCACCCATGTGCACGTCTCCCATCGCCTTAATTACCCCATAGGTTAAGAATTCAAACTCTACCCTAGAACTAGGTTTGCGAGGACAAAACATAAATTAAATGATAAGGTTTCAAATGCAAAATTGAAGATGAATTCGACTTCAATAACCGACCTAGCTTGAGTATAAATACTCCATAAGTGTTCTTCTTCCAATCCATCGAACAAACACCAACAATAGCAACCTACGTGAAGATTTCCATTGAAACTCCGACGAATGTACTTTGAAGAAGTCATTCCGGCGTTACAAGCTTCAATCCAGAGTTCTGAAAAGCTTCATAAAGATCATTGGAGTGTTCTTCAATCGCTAATAAGCTTACAGACTTGCTGTAATTCAAGTTAGGATTCAAAATTTAATTTTCCAAGTTCGATCGGGTTGATCTTATTTAGGGTTCAATTTCTTGCTTTCTATAGTCGAAATCAATCCTATATGATTTCTAAGCTTTCTGTTGAAAAAGATTTCATCAATTCAACCCAATAAAAAAACCCAAATTCGATTTTAAAATCTAGAAATTTTGAATTTCGTGTTCTTGAACTTCTAAACTTGAATTTTGATTCAAATAGTTGCCTAACATGTATCTAAACATGTTAGGATGATTTTCAAATAATATTACATACATCCTGATCATATTTGATCAATCTGAAATTTTTGAGATAAAAATCTTAAATTTCAGTTTTAAAGTTTGTTATAGAGCTCACTTGATTTTCTTATTTTGGCCGTGTTCAATTGTAAACATCATTTCGAAGCTTTTGAAACAAGAATTAGGCCATGATATAACATAATTTAAAAGATCCCAAAATTTTCCCTAAAATTATTTTGAAAAATCAATTGTATTAGGGTTTGATTGATCGATTCTAGAATTAGGGGTTATGATCCTTATATCCATATGAGTTGTTAGCAACTTACAAATCATGTTTTCATGATCTGTATCAAAAGATACAAACCTGCAATTTTCACCAAATGAAGAACACTCGGTGTTCTTGGACCAAGTCCTATAGGACTGAGGACCGATACTTAGGACCGAAAAATTGACCTAGGACCGAGACTTATGACCGATGTTCTAGAGTTAGGACAAAGCCCTAGAACAGGTGTTCTTGAGTAATGACCGAGAGGTCTGACTTGGGACCGAGACTCCTAGGACCCACAACCAAGAAGTTTAGATTTGGGATCGAGACTCCCAAACCTATGACCGAACAATCCTAGTTTAGGACCGAGCCTCCCGAACTCAAGGGCCGAACCCTCCAGTCCTCTAATCGAGTATCTCGAGCCCCGATATAGAGCACCCTTAGTCTAGACTGAGCCCATCTGGTCCCAGACCGGTAAAAACGGACCCAAGCCCTAAGACTCTGGTCCTAATGCCTATTTGGTTCCACTTTTCAAAATCCAAAATAATTTTATAATTTTGGAACCCCAATCCATTTTCAAATAATCCCGAGAAGTCAAAAAATGATTTCAAAATATTTTCGAGATATTTCCCAAACAAATATTTTGACTAAGGCCCCATTTGGAATTTATTTTTAAATTATAATATTTTTCTAATATTTTTCGGGTCTTGTATTCAATCTTAAATAACTGCAATCGCATGTACGCACTTCTAAATAATTTTGTACAATTATTTACGCAATATAAACTTATCAATATTGTTTAGGACTTCGAACTACTAATTAAATAAAATAAATGTTATAAATAAAACTTTTGATAGTCAAACTTTTATTTTAAAAATAAATCGTTTCCAACGGGCGCGGAGGACATAGTGCGAAAGTTTTTTCTAAGCGTAACCAAATACCGAACCCTTTATAGAAACTCTGTTATAAAGTAGTTTATATACGTATATTTTACTAATTTTTTTAATATTATTTGGCAACTTTGTTTTCAAATAAATTATATTTTCTTAAATTAATTATGTTTAATTAATTTAAATCGAATTTCAAGTCAAGTTATCATCTGATTATAGTAAATTCCAAGTTGAATAAAATTAATTATTTTTACATAGTTAATTTCGAAACAGTTATGTAGTATTAAAATTTTAAAAAATAATATTTTATTTTTAAAAGATTCCTAACACGCAAACAAAAGTTAAAACGAATCGAGCTTTGAGCCATTTCGGATTCCGTATTACGAACACGTGCTAAGCTATGACACGAAAGTGATTTTCTTGGTTACAAAAATATATTAATTATAAAAAATACTTGAAACAAATTATTATCTATCCTTTCTTGCTTGATCATGTTCTATAAAAGAAAAGTAATTGCAACTTTATTACATAAAATCAATAGAGAACACTTTATTTATTTTGGTAATACAGTGAAACTTTCTGAAAGGCTGGAATGAAAATTGACATTTACTAAAACATTAAAAATAAAAGTTGATAAAAAAATTTCTCCAACTTCAACATTTCATTCTATTTGTTTGTAAGAAAGTTAATAAAGATTATATCCAGCATAAGTACAACACTATGAATTTACATATACTAGTTTTATTTATTAATAAAAATAATTTAAACAAAACAAAAACAAACATAATTTAACATAGTAAAACAAAAAACCTAAAATAACAAATATATATATATATATATATATAATGTAAGCTATTAATCAATATAAGGAAGTTCAAATAATAAAAAAATTAATTTATTAAAAATAAATAATAATAATAATAATATAAACTTTCAAAATTTAATAAATTAATTAACTAATTTTTAAATAAATCCATCCAATTATTTATTTATTTTTTCAAGTGATACAAAAATATTATTACATTTAAAAATAAATAGCCATATATGTTTCACTATCTTAATTAAATAAAGTAATTTGTTTTAATTATTATGTTAATATATATAGATATTATTTAGTTATATATATAAGCTTTTTTTATTAATGAAAATAATTTAAATAAAACAAAATAAATATAATGTTAAAATATTAAAATAGAAATAGAAAACTTAAAATAACAAAAAATAAATAAAGTAAATATTATTAATTAATATATCAAATTATAATAAAAAAATATTATTTTTTAAATCTTATAAACTAAATAAAACTTATAATTTTATTTTTTTGAAAAAATTGAAAAAAATCTTATTTTTGTTATAAAATTATAACAAAATTTAATAAATTAGTTAACAGCTTTTTAAATTAATAATATAAAAAATATTATCATATTATCATATTTTGTTAATTAAACTATTTTTTCAAAAATTATTATATTAAGATATATAATTATTTTGATATATATATATATATATATATATATATATATTGTATTTATAATTTTAATAACTAATGCTTGAGAAATTCACTCAATAAAACAAATTATTTAAGATAAACTATTAAAGAAAGTTATCACTTGATAGTTCTTACCTGAAATAATATATTATAAATGGAGATAATAATATTCATATTTAAGTTTTATTTACAATTTTAATTAATTAAAATTAATATTTATTTTATTAGTTTATTTTTTTTAAATGATAAATATACATTTTGTTACAATTTAATTAAATATAAATGAATTAAAATTTTATCGGTAAAATGACAATCAAATTTGATTTGATTTAACGTTGGAAGTGTACCTCATTGTCACCCAATGTAAAATTGGTGTCTATAGTGCAATTGTTTCTAAATATGTCTTCCACTAAAGGAGATCTGTAAAGAAATTGATAAATAAAATGTTAGATACATTGCAAATATTTAACATACAAGAAGATAAAAATGTTGTTATAAATAATGATGCTAAATGTTTATTTATAACATGTATTGGATTTGCAAGCAGAGTGATAATAGGTGAAGTTGATGTGGTCAGTTCACTTTCTCCTAAATGTCACACCTAAGAAGGGTGAAGATATTGCTAAATATACTATCACGACTACATTTATTTAATTAAAAAAAAAACTGGTTAATTATAAAATATGTAAGGTCAAAGTTTTTGTGCAATGTTGTGTTGTCTCAAATTGTGCTGGTGATTTAAGAAAATATAATTAAATAATAAAATTTTTTATTAACTAATATATTTTCACACAAAAATAAGAAAATATAAATATATTATATGTTTTAAAATTGTAAATATAATTTATAAATTAAACTCGAATAGAATCATAGACTTAATGGATGTAGGAAAATAAATACTCTTACTAACCGAATTAAAACATTTTTAAAAGTAAAATAAGATATAGAAAAAAATACAATAACAACTATAGTAAATTTTAAAACTTAAAAATCAAATGCTTCTATTACTATAAAAACATATACCAAAAAAGAATAAAACTTCAAGTTTTTATTTTTTTTTTAAAATAAAGGGACTAAATGGAAAATTAATAAATATTTAGATGGTTAGTGTAAGGGTCATACATATTAGTAATTGGGATGAAATACATATTAGTAATTGGGATGAACTGACTCACTTCACTTAATCATGTGCACTGTAAAAGTGAAATGACAAGGTCAGTAACAAAGTTTCGAATTAGAGAAAAGAAAAAACAAATTATTATTTTTTATTTAATTAGTTTTTCCTTATTCGGACCTCTTCGTCCTATCTTATTTTTTCAGAAAGATATATTTTCAAAATATATTTTGTTTATTTATCTATCCGGCGACTTATAACTTATTTTTTGGCGACTTCCTTTTTTGGCACGACAAATTCTTTTCTCGTTCGAAATGATAAATAGGCACGGAACATTAGAAACCTCATTTTTAGTTTAGACTAGAATCTTATTTTTTTAATGAAAAATTAATAAATGTTAGGTTGGTTAGTATAAAGGTCTCACATATTAGTCATTGTTATGAAATGATTAACTTAATTGATTAAGTTAATCACACATGATGTGCACCATATTTAAACAAGTGTTGTTTAGATAATTAGTAATTTAGTATGCATAAAGTTTAGATTGCAATTAGCTGGAGATAAAATTTGATACTAAATATATGTTATATTTTAATTAATAATTTAATATATAATCAATAACAATAGAGAATTATTAGTTTATTTCAACTTAAATAAAATATCTAAAACCCTTGTAGTGTGAAAGGTCCTACCATATTTTCTATGTCATATAAACTAGAAAATGAAACATCCATCATATTTCTTGTATAGTCAAATAAAATACAGGGACATCCAACTACACAATTTAATGCTTTAGGAAATTGTGGGTCTATTTAATTATCATATTATATACTATCTTTTATTTTTTTTAGTTTAATATTAATTAAAAAATATTTCCATTTGTTATATTTTGTTATCTGTTTTGATGTAATCTTTTACTAGTAAAAGTTTATTAAAAATCAAAGTACATTCATCATATCCTCATCCACAAAATTGGTTTTGTGATCAAATTAAAACTTTTAATACCTATCATAATTATATATATATTTTTGTTTTTATTAGTTTATTCTTAGTTAATGATTTCAGGCTTGAATTTTCATTAAATTAGTCTTTTAAGTTGATTTTTTTTTATAATAAAGATAACTATAAATAATTTAAATGAAGTAATCATCCCACAATAAAATTAAAAAAAGTAAAAAAATGAAACCATATAAAATTTTTAATTTAAATAAATATATATATATAAATTTTTTTAAATAAGAATAAAGTTTTGAGATCAAATTCATCTTATAAAATAAAACTGAAAGAATATAAAATTTAAAATAAATGTTCACATCTTCTACAAATCAAAATTTATCTTTTGTTTTTTAAAATAAAGGTGATAAAAATTGTAACAAATGTTTTATTTTTTAAAATAAAGGTGATAAAAATTGTAATAAAATGGGTTTAAAATGAAAAAAATATTAAAAAAATTTAATATTATAAAATATATCTTAATTATATATATATATAATAATAATAAATTTAATGACATTTTTTCATTTAAATTCAATTCTACTCGAATTTTAGATGTTTCATAACAAATAATTATAATAAAAAATAAAATAAATTTATAATTATTTTTTAAAACTCAATTCCAAAAAGAAAAACCCAAAAATCAAAATTTAAAAGTTTAAGGCGTCAAATGAAAATTAAGAAATAGTATAGGGACATAATTATGAAATTTATTTAAAAATTGAAATGATAGCCGTACTGGATAAAATAAAATCAGAGTAGCTGACAAAATTTCCGTAAGGGCGTTGCCCTGAAGATGGAAAACGCAGACTCTCTCTTTCTCTAACATCGTTAAGAAGATTGAAAGGTAGTTGGCGAAGGTAAGAAGCGAATTTACTCTAATCATCTTCTTATACATATACTCTACTAACTTCTTCTTCTTCTACGTGATACTGTTGCTTGTGTTCTTGAACTTGTACTAAATTATCGTCTTCTGTAAGGCGATTTCATCTTGTAACTGGCGAAAAAAGCCCTAGTTTCTTATTTTCTGCTGATATACTGAATATCTTTTCAGGTTTTGGTTCTATTTGAATCATTTGATTCTAAGATTCTAATGATGACGAAGATCGTGCTCATTGTATTTGCTTTGAGTTGGATACTCACTTCTACGTATTCTCTTCCTTTCGTTGTCTTCCACGGTATGTTTACTTCACTTTTGGCGTGAGATTTTTGTAGTTAGATTTTGATCGTCTTATTGTATTAGTTTGTCTTAAGAAGAAGTTGCATTCGATGTCTTCCGCGGTACTTTTCCTTCACTTTTGGCGTTAGATTTTTGTAGTTGTTATAGATTTTGATCGTCTTATTGTAGTAGTTTGTTTGTTTGATTATTTCTCCCATTTTGATCTCAATATCTCATCTATATGTTGAAATTTCTTATGAAGAAGTTGCATTCGTTATCTTCCGTACTTTTCCTTCACTTTTGGCGTGAGATTTTTTGTAGTTGTTATAGATTTTGATAGTCTTTCTTGTTTTAGTTTCTTTGTTTGTTTGATTATATCTGGAAGTTCAAATGATTCATTTCCATTTTGATCTCAACATCTCATCTATATGTTGAAAAGTCTTGTGAAGAAGTTGCATTCGTTGTCTTCCACGGTACTTTTCCTTCACTTTTGGCGTGAGATTTTTTGTAGTTGTTATAGATTTTGATAGTCTTTCTTGTATTAGTTTCTTTGTTTGTTTGATTATATCTGGAAGTTTAAATGAATCATTTCCATTTTGATCTTAATATCTCATCTATATGTTGAAAAGTCTTAATAAGAAGTTGCATTCGTTGTCTTCCACAGTACTTTTCCTTCACTTTTGGCGTGAGATTTTTGTAGTTGTTATAGATTTTGATCGTTTTATTGTATTAGTTTGTTTGTTTGATTATTTCTGGAAGCTTAAATGATTAATCTCGTCTATATGTTCAAAAGTCTTAAGAAGTTGCATAACAACCATAGGTACAGTACATAGATCTTCTGCAAACTATGTTTTTCTATTTATTTATTATAGCTAGAAATGAGAACATAGTTTACTAGGCTATCTTTTACATTTGCTTCAGTGACAAGGAAGAGTCTCCGATTTAACAAAGTACATAGATCTTTCCTTTTTGTTGTTCTTCCTGGAATATCAAAGCCAATTTAAATGGATCAAAAGGAGTAGACTGGTTTGTTTAGCCTAGCTACTGAAAACTGCTTGCATATATTCCATAGTTTGTTTGTTACATTGATTCTGTTTATTTCAACAAATTAGGATTCAACTTCTGATGTAACGACACAAGTTTTATCAGTATACGGCTATACGCCATAGTTAAAGGAAGTATACATACGGCTTTTGAGATCTTTTTGTTTTTACTGCAGGCATTGCAGATAAATGCAGTAACAAAGGATTGAAACGATTTACCAATCTTCTAAGCGAGATGTCCGGCTCTGAAGGGCATTGCATGTAAGTTCCCAATATATTAGTTGTAACTTTATATGAATTTATGAGCATCGTGCAATTGTTTTGTTGTGTTTTTGATAAGCAATGGCTTGAGGAATCTTTAATGGAAATGTCGACACCTGATATCATGTTCATAAGAGGCTAGTCATGCATGGATATTAGATTTCTCTTATTCTCCTTTGTACTAGATAGCATCTTTTGCAAAGAAGGGAAGATAAATTGAATTTAAATGTGAAAATCCAATTTAGTAGAAAAGGGAGTTTGAAGCACATAATCAATTTATCAGATGAAGTTCATTTGATAGAAGCGATAAAAATACGGATGGCTTAAATGGGGCTGAGGATGTAACTTGGTATGCCCTTCACGGATGTCTGTCTATTATAAATGTTTGTAACAAAACAACAAATCTGTGTGAACAAGTAGAAAAGCTCAAAAGACTTGAATGAAAAAGTATGACCAAATACATGTTATGTCCTTTCATGGGTTACTTTTGCTGTCCCTTGATTTTACAAATCCTTACAACTGACTAGTTTGTTTCTGTATAGAGAGATTGGGAATGGAGCATGGGATTCTTGGCTTATGCCTTTTGAGAAACAGGTCAATATGCAATAATTATCTGAGATATATTTATATAGCTAGTTCTGGTCTAATACCAAAAAATTAACATGTCCCTCATGTTACTTCTGTAGGCCACACTTGCTTGTGAGAAGGTGGTATATCTGCCTTGTATCTCCTACATAGAAACGGATATCATGTTTAATTTTTCCCTTAGCTTAAGCATTGTGCACCTTACAGGTAAAGAATATTAGTGCACTCAGCGAAGGCTACAACATTGTTGGTCTTTCCCAGGTGAAAATAAGACTCTTCAAATTATTGATCTTGTGAAATCCAGTTACTTGCAATCTAGTAAATGAATGTAATGATTTGTTTGGTAGTTCTTCATTTTTTGTGTCCCTTAGTTATAAAATCAGAAAATTTTGTAGTGTTCTTCATCTACATGGTAGACAAATGAACCATCATTGATGAGCTCTCAGTGAATTTGGCATCTGTTTCTCTTGTTTAATTACACTGATAGTGGTATTTGTTGCTTGTTCGGAAGTTGATAAATTGATCATAGTAGAAACTAGGTGGTTCTGTGGTGAGGTTACTCCAAGGAAGAAACCGTGGTGTACAAAAATAAAACTTTACAAGTGACGTTTGGAAAAAGATATTAAAGAGAACTTCGACTTGATAGCTAATGTACCTTGAAGTTTGTTGATCATCTAAAGGATAACTCTGTTATACCTTGTAGTAGAATTAGGTATAAATCTTGAACATAAAAGAGCAGAAGAATTATATTGAGATGAGTAGTGAAGACTTAAGGAAGAAGATAAAACCCTAACTGCTAGGGTGAATACAATGGGGATGAGAGAGAGAAACTCTAACAAGATTTTTCATCTAAATCATTTCTTAACTATTCTTAACAACTAATTGTTCTATTTATACTACTACATTATAACTGCCATTTTATTCCCGCCACTATATTTAACCCTAATATCATTTTCCCTTGTATCATTACCCTCTCCTTCACTTCGTTCGTCCGCGAACGACAATAGTTGAAGGTTCCGTTGAAACTCTAAAACATCTGGCGGCTCTTCGAACCATATGAATAGCCGAAATTGTTTCTTTAGGCTATCGGGTGGCTCTTCAAACCATACAAATTGTCCAACAAGATTTATCGATTGTATCCCATAAGAACAATTACAAAACTCTGCATCAGGTGGTTCTTCAAACCATAATAAGTACTTGCATCCGATCCATGTTTTGTGCCCTAAAAATTTCTGAAAGCAAGACCCAACTTTTTCTGGTTTCTCGAACCACAAAAACTGGACGCAATTTGAACTTGGCGCTAAGTATGCTTGAGAAATTGGATCAAAAGCCAACATCCTATCTTCAAGGCCCAAAACATCTTCAAACATTTCTTTAATTTCAGCTTCTCCCAAGTCACCCTGATAATGATCATCCTTTTCAACGTGGGTTGCCTTTGTCTTCTCTCGGTCATTGTACACTAGGGAGACTTGCAAATGAATAAACGAAGAACATGAATTATCATAAATTTCTTCATCAAGATTGAGATTATTGTGTTTTGTATCATCAGTACTTGGACTCTCCATTTCTTTTTCACAACAAAAGTTGTCAAGAGGAGGTGCGTCTTCCACTTTAGAACAATCGTCATCAAAAGGAGTTTCATCTTTGTTAGGAGCCGGCTGTATCAATGGGGAAGGCGTCGATTGTCCCAGATCTTCTACAGGTTGATAGTAGTAATCTTCCACTAACTCATCGGATTCGAAAATCAATTTTTTCCGACCATTTTTCCACCTTTGCCTTGTTATTTCTTCATCAGCCTTTTGTTTCTGCCTTTCTATTTCGTCAGCGATCCTCCATGATTTTAGCAAGTCGGTTATTTGTCGACATTGTTCCGCGATTAACTCCCACGGTTCTGGCTGCACTTTCTTTTGTATATGTCGGGGATCGTCCTTTGCACATGACCCAAACTCACGTCGTAATAGTTGTTTCAGCTCTCTCCACGTCAATCCTTTGCTTAGAGTTTTCATGACCACATGTTCCCTAAGCCATCGTAGTGCCTTTTCCCTCATTTGAGTTGTCGCAAGATGCACCTTGTCTTCTTCAAACGTATCGTTAACCCGAAAAAATCTTTCTGCCTCGTAAATCCAGTCTTCGACCTTTTCGACATCTTCTCCAAAGAATTTGGGAAAATTCATTTTCAAATTTGACCAAATTTTCCTTTTAAGAACGAGAATTTAATTCAGCTTAAATATAATTAAGTAGCAGTGAAAAGTGAAATCTATATAGCCGGTTGCTACTGTTCTTCTTGCAAGTCCAACTTTCTCTCTCCTCAAGGATACTTATCAGATACTTATCAATTAACCAGGAATCCTACTTTCTCTCTCTTCAGAGATTCTTATCATCAAATTAACCAGGGGATTGAAAGGTGACTTGAAGAGAGATTCTTATCATCAAATTAACCAAATTAACCAGGGGATTGAAAGGTGACTCGTAATGCTTTATCTTACCTGATGCAATACCTAGATGTAGGGATTCCTTCTTCCGCTACGATGAACAAAATCAAAATCAGCCCGTCTTCGGCGAACAAAATCACAATCAGTCGCGAAATTAGAAACCGCTGGAACAATTCTTAAATCATTGGACGGTGTTAAATCCAGTTCCAAATCCTTTTGCAAACTCCTTTTTCTCCAACAATGTCGGCAACTCCGCACGTCCAACTAGCTTTCCTTCCTTATAAGGAACTTCGATCTTTCTTCAATAATAATCCAAGTCTCTAGTTTCGATTCGCAACTCTGTGCTTTTACTCTTGCCGATTTCCTTGTGAACTGTTTCTTAGCAACAGATAAAGAAATTAACTCAAATCCAAATCTGCTTCAGTTATAACCTCATAGTACACACAATTTTGCCAAGAACGAGCTCTGATACCAGTGTTATACCTTGTAGTAGAATTAGGTATAAATCTTGAACATAAAAGAGCAGAAGAATTATATTGAGATGAGTAGTGAAGACTTAAGGAAGAAGATAAAACCCTAACTGCTAGGGTGAATACAATGGGGATGAGAGAGAGAAACTCTAACAAGATTTTTCATCTAAATCATTTCTTAACTATTCTTAACAACTAATTGTTCTATTTATACTACTACATTATAACTGCCATTTTATTCCCGCCACTATATTTAACCCTAATATCATTTTCCCTTGTATCAAACTCTTGGATGATTTTTTAATCATCTTCAAAAAATTATGTTCATTAAGCATATATTCTTCACTAAGATGTTATACACTAAAGTTATGTTCATTAAGCATCTGAACAAGTAGATTAGTTCAGATACTTCTCGTTTCGAAATGTGATCCGATTTTTGGATCCACATATGTATCAGAAAGCTTACAGAAATGTTGTTTTCAAATGGAGTCTATATGAACTGATGAATATGCTAAATGAGTTATTTGATTAACTGGTCAGACATTTTACTTTAATAATTTAATCTTAGTTCCTTTGAAACGGATCTATTACTGCTGCGTGTCTTCTTCTTTAGATACTTATCTCTGCCTAAAGTACGCATTCTTCAAGTCATTCACAAATTGTTGTGTTAACTTCTCATATTCAGACCTCAAGTTTACTTGCTCATATCTGAGGATTCATCTGATTGTCTTCCAGGGTAATATCATCGGCCGAGCTGTAATTGAGCTTTGTGAAGAGTCCCCTCAAGTAAGATTTGTTGAAATCTTAACATTTCGTGTAGTATCAAATGTTCTTTGTTGTAATCCCTAGAGAGCTTCATAAACATTAAAATGCAGCTTGCCGAGGTTGCAATTCCCTTGCTGTAGTTTGTATGGGTAATGATATAAATCATGACCTATTAATTTAGTGTACTATGTTAACTTTTGTTTATTAAGCCTATATAGAAACTTGTGTTTTGTCACAATCATGATCCCATTAAAAAATTGCCAAAGTTAAAATTGATTTTTTTATAAGATTTTTTTTGGATCATGACCATCCAGATTATAGTGTGATTTTGTTGCTTCATTTCTATATCATAATCTAAAATTCTCTTTTATTTTGCTTCATTTGGTATAGTGATTTTATTTCTTTTCTTGATCATGGTCAAATTTTGCTTAGAGACAAACTATTTTCTAGATTATTGTGATTTTAGAAAACATAACAAATGTAGATCTTTTCCGATCACGATTAGTTGTGTAACAAAACAACCCATTGAATGTAAAGGCTCAAAGAACTTTCATTGATAACTGGAAAACTTATAAGATCTCATGTGACTATACCCTTGCTAGATCATTAAGTATGTTACTACTATTGTCTGATATGTAAAAAATATAATAAGATCTATGTGATTGATGGGCACCAGAAGGGCACATCATACATTCTCGGTTGGGAAAATATTTTCAGCTAATGACTGCAATTTCCCGATCTGAGCTATCTATCTTCCTTTGGTATCCTTATTTATGATGAATTAATCTGTTTGTATTTAATATTTTCCTTGCCCATAACAGGTGAACAATTTTATATCCCTTGGGGGCCCTCATGCTGGGATAGCTTCTATTCCACTCTGTGGAGTAAGTTTACCTAATTCCCTGCCTCTTGATTTTATTTTATTTTTCATTGTCATGGAGAAGAAAGAGAATCTCAAAAAGAATAGTATGTAATCAGAGAGTGCAACTCCATTTTATTATCCGAGTCTTAATTTGACCCAACACAGAAGGCTTGAACAATCCTTTTTTTCTTTATGTTTTTCTTTTTCTTTCTGGTAGAGGCAAGCACAAAATTTCACTGTCAAGACCTCTACTTTAATCAATGTGTTTTCATGGGAATTGAACATGACACTTTAGCCTTAGTTAAAACTCTTACCACTTTTTATTATTATTATTATTATTATTTTTATTATTTATTTTTAGGAGTCTACCACGACCCCATATAGTCATGACCCTCACTTTAGGGCGTTCTAAGTGAGAATTGAACTCGTGACTTTTAGTCTATTAGACACCGACTCTTACCACATGAGCTATCCTAGTGGGTTTTAAGACTCTTACCACTTTAGTTAACCTTCCCATGTTTAATCAACTGACCCGAAACCATGGTATCACAAAAAAAAAATATTGCCAGTGATTGCTACTATTTTGTTTCAAAATAAGCCAATATACTTTGCCTATGGGGAATAATTTAATTCTGTTTTTTTGCTAATATCCATAGGTTTAAATTGATTTTTCTATTTTGCAGTCTGGAGTTTTCTGTGTTTGGGTGGACTATTTGGTTAAATTAGAGGTCTATAGTGACTATGTACAGGTATTTTTTTTGGCTTGTAATTTTCTATATACTTTGCTTATCTTGCACATTACTGAAACAATATATCAATTTCCTTCTTTCTTATTATGTTGCTTTCAGTTAATTAACTCCATATAATGTGATTTTGCAGGAGCATTTGGCACCTTCCGGTTATATAAAAATCCCAACTGTAAGTGAAGTGCTATAATTCAAGTTAAAACATTTCATATCATACAAGTTCAAAATATGCATAGATTTTAATCAAATGTTTTTGATGGAAAGCATCAGGACGAGTTTAAGTAATCTGGTTCGTTAGGAGCTTGTTTGATGTAGTTTTTTTTATATAAAAATAATTCGACTTTTAAAAATTATTTTAGTTGATGATTTAAAATGTTATGAAAATAAATTAACAATTTTTAGTTGACGAAATGGGGTTATTTTTATTAAATCCAAATAACCCCACATTAAATTAAACAAAGCCTTGATTTAGGGGTGGGCAAAGATTTGGGCTGAATACGGATTTTCAACCTAAGTGTTGTAAAACTATGGGTTAACTCTAATTGTTTTAATTTGGATTGAACCCTATCAGTTTAATCCAATCCATTTTAAAATTAAGGATTGCCCTGATTAAACCCAAGTTTGCTCACCCCATAAGTTGTATTCTAAGAAGTTGTCATCGAATGCGATCAAGAACTTTTTTTATGTAGTTTTTTCTTTTATAATCCGATTTAAAAAAAAAACGTTGTTTGACAAGAAAATATATTATTTGGGTTAACATATCTTTTGTATTTAATATTTAAAATATTATAAAAATAAAATAGGATATTTGAGTGGATGATTTGAATGAGTTGATTGATGATGAGATAAGATAATTGTTATGTGCTTGTAATTTTTAATTTTTTATTTCCAGGACATTGATAGCTACATGAAAGGATGTAAGTTTCTTCCTAAACTGAATAATGAATATAAAGATCATAAGAATGCAAGTTATAAAGCACGGTTTGCCAGTTTACAGAATCTCGTGCTTATTATGGTAAGCTGACCTCACTAGTATTAGTATTGCACTAGCAAACATGTTTTCTTTTGGTTGTATCTTTTTTTATCTCTTACTCTTTATCATTGCCTTCTTTTGCATAAACAGTTTGAGGAAGACAAAGTTTTGGTGCCAAAAGAAACATCATTGTTTGGATTTTTTCCAGATGGATCGTGGACTGATGTTTTGCCCGCTCAAGAGGTAAGTTTTTTTCTCACTTTTTTTCCCGGAATTTGCATATCATTTTATGCACGTTAATGAATAGTAAATACACATTTATGATTTGGAAAAATCACCTGATAATAATGAGAAAACCTAACATCAAATCATCGATTGGTAAGGGTTAAAGTGAAATGTTTTTGTGAACTATATATGAAGTTGTTTGAGCACTCATTGAGACTATTAGGAAATCTTTGTCATTAGCACGATCTGATAGAATAAATTGCAAGTGATATTTTTTGTTTGGTATAATTGGATAATTTTTTTATTTCCCATAAGTCATGACATGAGCTTCAATAAGATATTCCGAATTGAAAAACAAAACAAGATCTCAAAAGGAACAAACAACATAAAGACATATAGTCAAGATCATTGTTCCAATTCAAGGTTCTCGAGATCTAACTTTGTTCATTTCATTTTGCTACCCGAGTTTATCTTTCATTTTTCTCAGTCAAGCTTAGATCTGACTTTTCTCGATACCTGAGTACTTTCTACACCTGCTTTAATTGTAGATTTTTTTCCCATCATGAAAGAAACTTGAGAACAAAAACATTGCATTTTTTTTGCTGAAGATAATTTGAGTACTTAACCCATTTCCATAATTCATAGAATAAGGTTTGGTTTGGACTAAAAATGGTTTATAAATTTGATTGAAACCGCTTCTTTTTTGTCAAGTATCTCATCCAGATATGTTGATTTAACATAACTTAATTGAGATAAATTTATGTATTTGATAATGATGCAGACAGCACTATATAAAGAGGATTGGATAGGTCTAAGAACATTGGACGAAGCTGGGAAAGTAAAATTCTTAAATATATCGGGAGGACACCTCGAGATAACCACAAGCGACATGCAGAAACTCATAGTTCCTTACTTGGAAGAGACCAACACTTCTTCTGCTGCTGATTATTATTATGACAAATGGTCTATCAGAAAACTGGTTGGAGGAATAAAGGAGGAAACCCTCTACTTGCATAGTATAGCTTCTGCTTAAAAAGGTAACAAAAACTATATTCTTCCCCCCCCCCCCCATTGATTTTCTTCTGCAAATCTTTGGAAGGAGGAATGATTATATAAAATATTTATTATTCCACATATTGAATGACTATTTGTTTAAGTTAAGGTTAATAAAATTTTAATTGTTGATTTCACTAGGGGGTATACAAATCCATTTTGGTTAACTATAATCCAAATTTATAGTTGGTATGGGTTTAGGGTTCTAAATTGATTCCCAATTTGGAAACACTTATGTAGCTAGCTTATACTTTGTATTTTTGAATTTGTCTCTTTTACTATGTTTAGTTTTTAAACATAATATTTTTCTAGATACATTTTTAGATGTAGAATTTTGTATCCTGATATATCTAAATGGGACAATTATCTAAATGTTTTTTTTTTCTTCTGATGTTAAAAAGTTGGGTTCTCCTTTTTAATAGGAGTGCGACTAATCCACACATGTTAATCATATAGTCCGCAAACAATCTTAACCAATTAACCATATCTAAATTATGGACATAATGTATTTTTTATTCATATCTAAGTGAGAAATAATCAATTAAATTTTGACTAAGTTTAATTTTAAACATAATTTGAAGTATTTAATATAAATAGAATGATTTGATAAAATGTGAAATTAATGTATTTATATTTTAGAACTTTTTTTAAAATTGGAAAATGTATATTAGAAGTAATAAGAATCATTTAAATAAAACGAAAAATCATAAAAAAAAAAGAAGAAAAAAAGAATATAAATACATTACTTAATAGATTATCGAGTATAGATCCTTAAGAATAATGAATAAATCTCTTTGATAATACAAAAATAAGTGAGTTGTCAATTCTACCTCCTTATGACACATACAACATTAACATATGATAATGCAATTTTTCCTCGTAATGTTACAAGAATTTCACGAGACGTCCATGTATCATAATCCATTTGTTTTCATGAAGGAGACAAACAATATGACGTTCATGTCATATCATATTATCACCTTATATATTTGTGTTTCGTTATCAACACAAATGAATTTTGGGTAATGAACATTTGAATAAGAGTGATGCACACTTAGTCTTCTCCAATAATTGGGTGTTCTTATTGAGCTCAATAAATTTTTCAAGATGATTACCAATTCATCTAAGAAGATCATGATTCCACATATTTTGTTGTCATTTTAGACAATCGAATTTATGTATCATCTCTATCTATGTGGAGTCTTATGATGGGTTCAGGCACAACATGTAGATTCTCATTATTAACCGATCGACCATTATCGAGTTGTTGAATTCTTTCCTCGACTAACTATCTAATACACTTATTGATCGATTGACATGATAAATGTTGTTTTAAATTCGTTCCATAGAGTAACATATTTTTCTCGATAATTAAAACCATACCAAAAGATGCCTCCCCTTTTTTTTGATCTATAATTAGGTCCGGACTCGAGACACCCTTATTAAGTCCGGGCTCGAGACACCCTTGTTTCCAAACCGACGCCTAAAGAGCCCGACACAATAACTTTTGGATCAAGTCACCTCAACCATGTTTTTTTTCGTTTTTTATTTTTTTGATAACTACAACTAGGTTGTGCTTCCAATGCTACCCAAACAACATTCCTTCCGAGTCCCAACACCTGCCATACGAGGTTCTAGTTGCACCACTCCAGGCCTTAAATGGTGAAAACAATGTCTAGTCGAGAACTGACCCCTTCACCTGGGAGGTTCCCTGAGGTTCCCTTAGGGGTGAGAAAATCGACTAAAGACTAATTATCAGTGTGACCCTTCGACTCTCCCATCCCTCTCAAGATGTTCTGCTTTGTTTTACTCTAAAACTCACATGAGGTTGTCCGTCCACTAATCGGACTGAATTGAAAAGAGACGAGAATCTAAATAGAATGAATTGTAGGGAAGGTAAAATAATTAAAATTAATTTGTAGAGGTTATTTTTTCTATAATTTTTTCTTCTCTCTTTTTGAATGAACTTTTATTACTACCTTGACTATTAGTTTTAAATAAAATATTAATTTTTTTTCTTTTTAAGAAACTAGGCTTTCAAAAATATATAGAGAGAACAAAAAGATAATAGAAAGGCTTACTTACTATTTAAATAAATAAATACTTGTAAACTATTTAGTCTTCTCTCTTCTTGAATCATCAATTGCAAACTATGTCAGAGTAGAAACCAATAGTCCTCCTTTCGCAGTCCTTTACGCCAATCAGTTCCACATCAAACACTTCAAACTGTTTTGCACTGAAAAAAGTTGAAGGCCCTACCTGAAAAAAAAAATTAATCATTGTATAATCAATCTATTAATGAATTTTGAATCTTATATATTTATTCTTTCCATTTAAAACTTATAATTACTTTCAAATAATAATAATAATAATAATATAGCCACTTACAGGAGGTCCGAGTTCAGGAGGTATAATAATCCTCCGTTTTCCTCCTGGTTTCATGTCTCGTATTCCTTCTTCAAATCCTATATAAAATTATTTAAATAAATTCTAACTCATATAAATTATTTATTTATTAATAAAAATACCCGGAACAAGTCCATTTGTGCCAAATCGGATTTTCGCAGGAGTGCCCTGCAAATACGTGCTATCGATTCTTCGTCCTGATTCGTTATACCCAATGTAATGAAACGTCACCTGTAAATTAAATTAAACGTGATAGAAAAACTAAATTTAAACAACCTAAAAAAAGAAATTAAGTTTTTAAATCAAGAACCAAAATTAAAATGAAAAAACCTGTTGACCAGCCTTTGGGCAATCACCTTTACCAATTTCAATATCCCTGTAAATCAAACCAGATTCACTCTTCACAAAATCATCTGATGTTACCACTTTCACCTCAAAACCTATTTGAATCCAAATTACCCAAGTTCAGACAATCAAGATGAACAAGATGATGAAAGAAAACAAAATACCTTACCTTCTCTAACAAAACTTGGGAAGTTATCAGGTGCATTGTTTTCTCTTTGTATTCTCTTGTTCTGTTCAAGTAATCGTCTTTCGTCATAAGGGTTTTTAACTTTAGATTTTCCATATGAAGGCAATGTATGAACAAAGGTTGAAGTTGTTGTCACAATTAAGAACAGAAGCCTTCGCCCAAACTTATTATCATCTGATTCTTCTTTGCTGTCTCTTATCCTGCACCTTGACAAACAATGTCTTCTCAGGCTACCACCAAATGCAGGATCATTTGAATGTAAGTTATTGTTTCTATCTGCATATTTGTAAAACAAACCTGAAATCATGAATCTCTCAGAATGACAGTCTATGATGGATTCAAATGAATCTTATCTATAACAGTTAATGATAACAATGTCGATATCTAGAAATCCTAAACAATCATCTATATCTGTTTTATGAAGATGCATAGAGTCTAACAGATCCAGAGATAGACTCTAGCACGAGAAACTGAATCAGGATGATTTGAAATTTGTGTCTACATGTTTGCAAAACAGATATGATCAAACGAAACTGGAAATCATACAATGATGGAGAAACCTAGCTACTTCTTCAAACATATAAGGCTTGTTGAATCTCTTAGAATCACAGTCTAAGAAGGATTCGAATGAACCTTAATCCATAACAGTTAACGATAACAAAGTCGATTCCAAGAAATACTAAACAATCATCTATATCTCCTTTATGAAGATAGATACTGAGTCAGGGTGATTTGAAATTTATGTCTGAATATTTTCAAAACGGAAATCATAAAATGATGGAGAAACCTAGCTAATTCTTCAAACGTATAAGGCTAAAATCTCTCAGAATACCTTTATCTATAACAGTTAACAATAACAAAGTCGATTCATCTAGACTATATCTCCTCCTTTACAATGACTAGCACGAGATAGGATTATTCGAAATTTATATCTGCATATTTGCAAAAACAGACAATCAAACGAAACATGAAATCAAACAATGATGGAGAAACCTAGCTAATTCTTCAAACGTGTAAAGCTGAATCACTCATAATCGCAGTCTAAGAGAGATTAGAACGAACCTTATCCAAGACAGTTGGACAGATTTCATAGAATTCAACGAGAATTGCGACTTGCGAGTATAATCAATCGTTACAGTTACATGATTATCAAAATTTATGTCTGCATGTTAACAATAACAGATTCTATTCATCTATTATCTATATCTCCTCCTTTACAATGACTAGCACGAGATAGAATTATTCGAAATGTATATCTGCATATTCACATAACAGACAATCAAACGAAACACGAAATCAAACAATGATGGAGAAAACCTAGCTAATTCTTCAAACGCGTAAAGCTAGATCTCTCATAATCGCAGTCTAACAGAGATTAATTAAAACGAACCTTATCCATAACAGTTAAACAGATTTCATAGAATTCAACGAGAATTTCGACTTGCGAGTATAATCAATCGTTACAGTTACATGATTATCAACATTTCAGAAATGATAACAAAGCCGATTCCTAGAAATGCTAAACAATCATGTGTATATCATTTATGAAAGAAGCTTGAAAATGCATCAGTGAGACTTACGTGAGTAGAATTGAAGACGTAGAAATGGAGGTGGTGCTAGAATCGCCATTGAATCGCCCTGGATCTTAATCTGGAGACTTGAAGAGTGAATAATGAATATGGCCCGCTCTTTACTTATCTCAACGAACACTACTAATTATTATATTATATTCACCTTTTTTTATAATAAAGATACAAAACAAAAATTAAACTACATTTTTATTCTATATACCTTTAGAAAATAAACTATTAATTTTAAAGTATTTAATTACAAATAAATAATCGATATAGAATTTAGACAAACACTTTGTAAAAAAAAAAAGAAAATTCAATAATGAATGATAAATGGATCTTGAATTCTTGATACACATATCTCAAATAATTAAGGATCTTGATCTCAAATTTTTAATTAATTTTTGAGTTTTCTATTAATAATTGGTTGAATTTTGAATTTTAGTTTTTTTTTAATTAAATAAGTTTTGAAATTTGAATTGAATATATGAGACTCGAATTATACAATTTTAATTATTTGAGATTTTTTAAATAGACAAAAACGTTAATAACTTTATTCTAATTTATTTATTTATTTTTAAATTAATTATTTATTCAAAATTTGCACATTCTAATTTAGAAGTGATTTGAGTGACTAAAAAATATAATTTGAGAAAATTAGAAGAGAGATAAATTTGTTATTTGTTTTTTTAATAAATTTTGAAACAACATGATTGTTTATAATTTAGTATTTTGTTGAGATGTATAAGTTTTAAACTAAAATTAATTAAGAAAATAAAAATATTATGTTAAAATAATAGGATTTTCGTTTGTGAGAAAACCTCAAATAGCTAAAATTATGATAGTTCGAGCTCATATGACACAATTCAATATTCGAGCTCCATTTAATAGAAAGAAGATTCAAATTCGAGTATGAAATAATAGTTGAGTCTAATAAAAAGAAGATTCAAATTCGAGTATGAAATAATAATTGAGATTTAATAATTTTGTTACTCTCTATTTTCTTTAATGATTATGAACTTTTGCGTCAATTAATGTAGTCTAGTGGTAAGAGTAGAGACCAAAATATCATGAATTCAAATTAAAATTTTTCACCTTTAATTTGTGTAGTTGAAATTATTATTTTTGTTTAAAAATGTAAACGTTTTCATTAATGTCCATTCAAAAATAAACAATGCATTAATTAATAAAAGTTTCAAGAAGAACCTTAAAACTCAATATTATGGTTCAAGAAAATTCAGTGTATATGAATCTTTAAGCTTTAATATATTTTCATTTAATTGTTTCAACTAAAACACATTTAAATTTAAAGTTTAGTAAAGTTATTGATTCACGGCAGTTCCATTTCATTGCACAAATTTTTTAAAATTTGAATGTTATGACTCCATAAAATTTGTCTATCTAGATGAGTCCTTTTTTAAAATTTTATAGTTAATCTTAAAATTGTTCATTAATCGATATTTGTTTTCGATAAAAGTTACGTGATTCAAAACTTTAACTTTAATTTAAGATATTCAATTTAAAATAGTCTTGAGTTAGAATCAAATTTGTTTATCTCTTAGAAACTGCTTTTTTACCTTACACTACTTTATTGAGTTGCTATATGTTATATCATAAAATAAAAAAAATAAAAAAAATTGGTTTCATAAAGAATTATCAAGATAATTAGTCTTAAAAGAAAATTATCTAATAATATTTATTTTCTTTTCACAGAAACAATAAATAATGTTTGGCAGGTGACATCAATCTTTTTCAGTTTTAGAGAGTTAAATTTGTTGATTTTGTTTTTGTTTTTTTTGGTTGTATAGTGTTTGAATGTTATATATTAATAGTAATATATGCATGTTTAAAAATAAAATAAAAATTTCATTATTTGATAAATAAAATGACAATGATGGTAAAAAAAATGAGAAGGTTAGAATTTAGGTCACAAATTTTGATACGGCATAATTTTGTGTATTATATATTAATTTGAACATTTTTTTTTTAATTTAGTAATCTCTTGAGATTCACGACTTCCAAGCCATCAAATGCAATTTAAATGTGTTAAAAATTGTGTAAAGTGTGAAAAATAAATAGAAACAATCGAAAAGAGATAATAACCATTTCTTTTCTACCAATGTGATAGATTAATTAAGAAAATAAAAATACTTATGCTAAAGTAATAAAATCGATATTCATGTGTTGGGGAGAAAGACTTAAATAGATAAAATTATGATAGTTGAAGCCCATAAATCACAATTTAAAGTTCGAAAGTTCGAGTTTTGATCCTCAATTATCAATCCGTCTGTCATAATTTTTTTTTTTTTTTTTACTTTCTGAGAAATGAAATGACTGAACTAATCTAATTAGTTAAAAAAATAATAAATTTTCTCTTCCGTCTTTATCCCGAAATCAATCAAATTCTTATTAGTAAGACGCACTTTATCCCAAAGTCAGTCAAATTATTATTAGTAAGATTGACGGCTACAACCCAAAACTCTAGCGAGAAAGAGGAATAAGCGAGAGATTATAAACTATGATTAGAAAAAAAATAGCCTTAGCGATGTGAGATGACTTCCTGAATTCAACCCAAAACCTTAAAATGTCATGTAATTGACAAATATCTTAATGTAAATCATGATCATGGATCATGAGTTAAAACTTAATAAAAGTAAAGAAGGAAATGCAAAACACAAAACAAGTAAATTAACTACAAAACACAACTTTTATAACAATATTTATCCCTAAAAAAGGGTCATGAAATTGTTACAATCTTTCTAGAAAACCCCCATTAAAACTACAAAACTTGAACACCTACATCCTATTTCATATCTAAACTACCCACCATTTAATACTTTAACAACAACAACAAAAAACTTAATATTACAACAACAAAAAACCTAATATTACTATGTTATTCAGCAGTAAAACATATATTTCTTTACATTATCCATAACATTAGGCAAAGGCCTAACAACTGCATCCCCTTCCCTTGTGTTCATTCTTACACTAGTGGATTCAGCATCAACTCCATCACCTTCCACATAACCTTCCATATAGTAGCGTGCCCTTGACGCAGCAAGATGAGCATAGTAAACAGGAGGCACTGCACATCAAAGAAACCAAACCATAAGAAGAATGATTGATTGATCATAAAAAATAAATTTAGTTGTTGAGTAAGCTAGAAGGACAAACAAACCTATAGAGACCGATCTAGTGCATCTCGCATAGCTGGAAAGAAACACCCGATTGATTAGTATTACGTAATTACAACAATATAGGTTAGGATTAACTATTAAGACACCACTTACGTGTAACACAAGTTGTTAGTGAGTCCTTGCAATGCATCTGCACTGAAGTCATTCTCATCAAACAACACATGATAATGAGTTGGCCGACTTGTTCCCTGTTTCAGTTTGTTACCAAATATCTTAGTGCTTGCTTCATATTCAACCAATAAAAATATATAATCAATTTTTTTTAGTAGTTACCTGGATACCCGAATGACTGCATAGGTAGAAGTCGAATTCTCTTACATGACAAATCTTTGTATCAACAACCGTACCTATATATGAAAATCCAATCAATCAAATTTAGTATTTACATCAACCAACCCATTATTATCAATTACAAACCACAACCAATAATATATTACCTGGCAAAATATTTCCACTCCTGTCGGTTGAATGTCTGTCGCCATGAATCATTGGGAAGAGGCGAGTGTGATGCCTCTTCTGCACAACCACAAATGTGATCCTCGGTAGGTAATTTTCTTCCAGAGAAGAACATGCCTACACCAAACATGTATTTCCGATCAACTCACAATACCAACACAATACAAAACAAAACAACAATCTCATATAAAAACTACCTTCCGAATCGCATCGATCTCATACAGCAAAACATGGCTGAATTGCCCATCACTAACACCATCTCTACATTTAAACAACATATATATTATTAGTAACTTAATTTAAGCACAACGCAAGAGCTAGCAGATACAATTTTTACCTGTAGAATATTATTCTATCTGGTTTACGACCAGTGGACTGATTAAACGAAATCAACAGCTCCCTGCAAAGTCCCAAAAAATCAAACAAGATATTTTTTACATCCAAAAAAAAGGAATGGAATATTTTTTTACCTGATCATCCCACTTTTAACTTTGCCCCTTTTAGGATCATCAACCTCTTTATAGAGGTCACTGATGATTTCCTCTCTATGCTTTTGAGCAGAGACCAATCCTTTGTAAGTGGTTACCTCAGGCCAGTCCATCGAAGCCACCACCTGAAAATATAAACTTACATTTTAACAACCCAATAATAGTAGCTAGATAGAAACAAAATCAAACTATTTTCAACACATCTTACCGCAGCAATTGAACAGCTTGAATCCTCTCCTGGAGCAGGATGAGTGACATCAGCACCAAAGATGATGGTGGGCTTATCACAGACAAAATCCAATGTTCTCGCGAACGCACTCGCAAGCACAGTATTGCGTCCTCCAGCCTGAGATTAAACAAACATTCAATTAGCTAGTTAGATAAATGAATGACTAACATAATATTATCAACTCAATTGAGAGCTTTTCTTTCTTTTTCAAACAACATTATAATAGTTAAAACCAACCTTCACGTTAATCTTCAGAGTGACATTTTCAAGATACGGCAATGTCCTCTTAAGAACTTGTTTAGGCTGGAAGCATTGAGAGACAATGCCCAATTCTGTCTCACAAATCTTCTTAATCATCCCTGTAAGAAGCACAATATTAGTTAGGAGGTTTGCACAACAACATATACACTTAAACTAAAATCATTCTTCAAAATGTTACCATATGAACCAGAAATTTCTGGCAATATGACGAGCAGCAACTGAAGATGTCTTCCGTTTGCCTTCATCTTTGTGAGCTGCTCATTACATTGCGAGTGAATGCTGGTTAGTGCCTTTCCAATGTGGTTAGAATTGGCTGAATGGATGGGAATCAGCGGTTGTTTATTGAAAATCTGCAAGAGAGAATTCATGCACGTTAAGGATAGGTTCTCATAAGATATATAAGATGCACAAGCTCGAGGTGAGATGGAAAGAATACATACCAGCCCTTTATTTATACACATTTGCACCAAGTCCCAACAGAACTGGCCGACCTGCTTTTGGTTTAGTTTTGAGAAGTTGACACAGGTCCAGAAATCTATCTTTGCCCCGTCAAACATTCTCTGCCACAATAACAACATATTAAACATAAAGAAGACAAATGATTACGCTACAATATAAAATGGGAGGGCACACATCCAAGTCAAACAATACCTTGTTCAACATATTCCATTGCCCCACATATGGAGCCTCTTGTGACCCAGCATATTTAAGCTGCAACAACCAGCGCAAATATTTACTTAAAGATTAGTAATGGAAACGTAAACCAAATAATTACAATTTACAAGACAAAAGAATTTACCAGGGGAGGTGGAAGAAGTCTTGCTTCAACCACTGTAGGTTCAGGATGTATATGTAATCCAAATTCGTTCACGAATTTGTCATTGTTGTAATCATTTTGCCTGACCATCTGGAGAAGAAAATTATCAATAAAAGAACTAAAAAAACATTGAAAGATTAGGTTCAATGGATACACAAAAGTACCTGTCTAATGTTTTGTTCCCTATGCGTGGGTCTTTGACAGGTAGCCATCAAAAGAGTAGTTACCTGCCTCTCATTCAGCTTCTTTGTATACCTCTGCCCCTCCACGATTTTGCAGAGCTATAGTGTCACCAAAATAAAGGAAATGAGTTTTTGAAAAATGACAAACAAAGGTAATTAAGGCAAATACAGACTATAGAATAAAATAAAGATCAGTTCAAGTATTAAGTACCTCCAAAGGTAGATATATAGGTTTTGAATCACTTCCAGACTGCATTGCAGGCAAGGAAGGATACCTAATTGTGATATGGTACCTTTCTAAGTAGTATTGAACCACAGACTTCTGTTGAACACCGTCATCACACGTGAACCTATACAAGAGCAAGATCGAAAAGTGAGAAAATAGATTTAAACAAGATATGATCGTATGCAAAAATAGCTTACATCAGTTCACCAATTGGCTGTTGAGATAGTCGAACTATCTTTTTGCGCATGGTTTTCTTCAGGTGAGTCATTTGCACATTCACACCTTTCAAGACCTTGATAATCTGAAAAAAGAATATTAACACATTTAAGTGAGAATTAGATCCTAGTTAAGTTTAATTTCAAACATTCATTTCTTCTCAAATGTAAGAGAAAGTTGAAACTTACATTCTCACAGTCTTTGTTAGATAATGGCCTGGATAGATCTCCAATGTGAAGATATTGTTGAATAAACTCTGTCACCAGGATGGGGTCAAAAAATGGCTTTGCTGATATATCTACAAAATAAAAATTATTAGATGCTGAGTTAGTACAAATGTAAAACATGTTTATAGGCTGCTACATACCAATATTTAGCGAGAGCCCCATTTGAGTTGGTCGTAGGCTTTGGTAGAACCCTTGCCAATACTCTAGGCCACCATCCATTTTCCCCTTTGCACCAAGTTTTGGTGAAAAGAATGACCTTTTAACAGCAGTATACCTGCAACAAAAGAAAAAACACATTGTGATTAAGGAAATGAAATTGAAGCATAAAATGAAAATGATGTTCTTACATAACCGAAGGAGTTGATCGGAGAACTATCTCAAGAGCTTGCAATGTCTCATGAGGAAGATTCCCTTGCTTCTTATGTAAGAAGGCTTGAAGTTGATGCATATCAATTTTAGCAGCAAACTTAATTGCCACTATGAACTGATGCTCCTTCCTGCGTCGAGAAAGATCCATTGTTAATTTCAAATCAAATAAGTAAAGTGAAAGATTAAGCAATGTTAAACACTAAAAAGTCACCTTGTATTTCCATCATTTTTAAACAGTTTCACATTAAAGTCCCTGGACACAAAGGGAAATGACCCTAAAGTGTAAATACTTTTCCTGCCATCATATGCAGGCAACCGATTTCCCAGAAACGAATCCATGTAAGAGTCGATCAAACTATTCATAATTTCTCTGCATACTTTCTTCATTGTCACCTCTGGAGAGATTGAGACCTGTACATTTTATTTGTAATGATTAAATAAACAAACACATGAACAACAAATGATAAGAGCCGATCAAATAATATATACTCACATCGTAATGAAATACATCGCATCCAGTTGATTGAACTGGAAAATGGTTGGTTCGGATCAAGATCTTCTTACCGGCTCTACCGAAACCTGGCCTATCTGGCAGTCTGGTTGTCGCCAGAGTCACAGCAGCAGGGGACGGCTGTTGCAGAGTCTGAGACTGATGGAAATCCGATTCAACAGCTGATGTAGAAGCTAAGTTAAGCTTCATTTCCACATCTGCAGCTAAGGAATCTGCAGACGAAAATACAGGTACGTTGGAGCAGTATGGACCATACCCAGATGGAGTTCGAGATGCTGGTGGAGGCGCTGCCCCAACATTGTAAGGAGTAACGTAACCTCTTACTCCTCCGAAGCGTCCACGTCCGGCTTGCGGTAAACGTTGATGGGTGCGGTCTGATTGACCTCTTACATCTCCGCGTCCTTGAATTCTTCCAGACATTTTCACAAAGAAAGTAAATAGGCAATTTGATTCAACTGTGAATGAGAAATTGAGGATTAGAAAGAAAACCAGAGTATGGGTTATGCTTGAATATACAGGTAATGAAATGAAGGAGAATGGTGGAATATATATATATAACCAAATTACAAAAAAAGATTAAAAAAAAAAAAAAAACATTTTATTTATTTATTATGTTTTTATCTATATTTAGAAGAAAATCTTTAGATTTCTTTTAGAAAAGTAAGATTTTATTAAAAAAGTATAATTCAAAATCATTAAATATATTTAGTGAAAATTAAATAAAAAGATAAAAAGAAAATGTTTTTTTTATTAATTAAATTTGTAAACTTAGATTATTTACCATTTTAAAATTAATTTTTCATAATTATCATCACAATCATTTTTAAAATTTATCAAAGTAAAAAATAAAATAGTTTCTGTTTGTATTTAATAAAAAGAATTGTAATTAAAATAAATTTTAAAATATTTGAAAAATAAATAAAAAGTAAAAAGTGGATAAAAAAATATTATTTTATTAAATTTGTAGATTACATAAAATCTTTAGATTACATTTTTTTTTTTGTTAAATAATAAGATGAATATAAAAAAATGAGTACTTTATACAAACTTATAAATTATTAAAAAATATATAATATATTATTTTTCATGAAGGAAAGACTAATTAATCCATAAATATGTTTATATTTAAAATAAAATAGATTTTGTTTATATTTAAAATAATTGTAATTAAAATATTTTTTAAAATATTTGAAAAATAAATAAGTAAAAAGTGAATAAAAATGATTTTTTATTAATTAAATTTGTAAATCATATTATATATCCTTTCAAATTATAAAATTTTGTTAACTTAGATTATTTACCATTTTAAAATTAATTTTTTATAATTATCATCACAATAATTTTTAAAATTTATTAAAGTAAAAAATAAAATAGTTTATGTTTGTATTTAATAAAAAAGAATTGTAATTAAAGTAATTTTTAAAATATTTAAAAAATAAATAAAAAAGTAAAAAGTGGATAAAAAATATTATTTTATTAAATTTGTAGATTACATAAAATCTTTAAATTACTTTTTTTTTGTTAAATAATAAGATGAATATAAAAAAATAGTACTTTATACAAACCTATAAATTATTAAAAAATATATAATATATTATTTTTCATGAAGGAAAGACTTAATATATTATTTTTCATGAAGGAAAGACTAATTAATCCATAAATATGTTTATATTTAAAATAATTGTAATTAAAATAATTTTTAAAATATTTGAAAAATAAATAAGTAAAAAGTGAATAAAAATGATTTTTTATTAATTAAATTTGTAAATCATATTACATAAATTCTTTTAAATTATAAAATTTTGTTATTTAGATTATTTACCATTTTAAAATTAATTTTTCATAATTATCATCACAATAATTTTTAAAATTTATTAAAGTTAAAATAAAATAGTTTATATTTTTTTTTGTTAAATAATAAGATGAATATAAAAAAAAATGAGTACTTTATAAAAACCTAAAAATTATTAAAAATTATATAATATATTATTTTTCATGAAGGAAAGACTAATTAATCCTAAGTATTTAAAAATAAAGATGATAAGATTTCTAAAATTTTGAAAATAATCCGAAATCTCTTTGTTCCTAGTCTCTCGGAGGGGACAAAATAGTAATTGTTTAAAATTATATATATTTATGCTTTTACCACATAGTATGAGAGAGAGGGAACATGTGAGTAGATATATCCAGATGAAACAACCCTTATATATTAATTTAAAGTCATTAGGAATGATATTTACCTGAACGACAAAAAGAGGTTTTATTGTGTTCATCCATAGGGACCTTCATGTTGATTCACTTGTAACTAAATCAAAGAAAACAATTAATGTACCATAAAGTATTTGAATATGGGTAGATTTATGATGAAAGAAAATCAATTTCATATTAAGGACATTTCACTATAATTTCTCTAAGATCTTAATCTTGTAATTTACCTTGTAATTCTAATGTAGAAACTTTGATTTGATTTGATTTGATTTCAAGATTCAACATTTTATCGAATATAGAAAATGTATTGTTCTTGCAAAATTAAATTAAATATATTCAAGAAAACTATATAATAAAGATATTAAAACTATTATGATATAATCGGACTAATAAAGATTACCTCACGACTAATAAAGATTACCCCACGGTTCAATTCTTAAGAGACTAGTGTCTTTGATGGATTCTCAATTGAAGTAAATGTTATGACCTCCTGTATTCAAAACAAAAAAAACTATTATGATATAATCAGATTAATAAAGACTACATCATAGGCTCACATAGGCTCACATGAGAAGAAAATTGTGTTGATCCATCTGATCAAACTCGATTTGAATATAACTAATAACTAAAGAGATCAACGCAAAGAGCTTATATGACAAATCATTTTTATTAAAGAGTGATTGGTTGAGATTCTGACCTTAAAAGTAAGAGAAGAGAAGATCAAAATTACCTTTAACATGAAAAGATTATTAGTTAATGAAAAAACGAGATAAGACCGCCTCCAAGGAGAGAGTCGAGTGACCGAATATTTGTTAAAGAAAAAACAAGATAAGACCGCCTCCCAGACGAAAGATGGAAAAAGTCTTGGGACAGAATGTTTGTTAAAGAACAAACGAGATAAGACCGCCTCCCAAACGAAAAGAGTGAGGAAGTCAAGGGACAGAACATAGAACATTTGTTCTAGAAGAAACGAGATAAGACTGTCTCCCAGACGAAAGAGGGAGAGAGTCGAGGGACATAATATATGTTAAAGAAGAAATGAGATAAGAGCGCCTCCGAGATGAAAGAGGGAGAAGGTCGAGAGACTGAATATATAGGCACGGCGTCGAATGAAATAGGGTTTACAAATCAAAGACTATAATGGATTACACATTTTTATATTTATTTCTTAGGCCCAATTGTTTTTCTTTATTTTATTTGTTGGGCAATTTATCGTCTCTACTTATTTTTAGATTAAAAAAATGACAAAAAAGACTTTGTCAATTTTCTCGGAGCCCAAAAAAATTAAACTTGGGCTTTTTTAAACCTAAAATTTCGATTCATTTTGGACTCATTTTGCGTCGCCAAGTTCTTTATCTTCTTCTTCCTTTGATCAACATGTTACTTGTTTTCAACAATTCTCATTAAGTGATTGCTTATATATAAGGCCTATCAATAGATTATTTGTATCCATTGTCATCGCCTTGGTTGTTAAACAAATGGATAAAAATTCCATGTATGATTGATAATGGACATGTAGTCAAAAATGCTGAGTTGTTTCACATTCATTCATATGATTTGTTATCTTCTATTAATGTTTACCTTATACAAAATAATCTAGACACTAGTGATAAAAGAAAATGATTACAAAATCTACAAAGTTATGTTTTAATGATTGAAATTGAAATATTGTTTTAACGATTAAAATTAGAATTGACATTGAAATTTTACTCTATAACAAATTACGATAAATTATAATTCAATTATTATATTTGAAAAGAATATGATAAAAAACAATTTAAATATAACATATTTATATTATTAAAATATTAGCTTGACACGACCTATTGTAATATTTTGATTTAAGATTTGATTTTATTAAGAAATAAAATACCAAATTCACGCCTTACAATAAACAAAAGATTAACTTCCTATTTTTTAAAAAAAAAATATATTGATTCAAAATATTAATTTATTACATGAAAAGAAAGTTATAGATTTGATATCTTAACTTTCAAAATATATATATATATATATATATATATATATATATATATATATATATATATATATATATATATATATATATATTTTGATTGAACACGTTAATTATGTTATAAATGATAAAAAATAAGATATTTTGTTTGAAAAATATATATATAAAAAAATATTGAAATTATAATTTTAAACTAAAAAGAGTAGATTTAAAATTATAAAATTATATTTGTTTGAATTTCATTATAATCATAATATTAATTTTAATTTTTAATCCTAACTTATCTACTAAAAACAAAAATTACACACTAATTCTAATTTTATAATTATCAAACCTACCAAAAATAAAATTATTATTAGATTTGGTAGTACTTTAAGCCATCAAATTATTTCCTGAAAGTTGATGATCTCTATTGTCATTAAAGTCATATTTGATGATAGGTTCATTTGGAATTATTTAAATAATTTAAATATAATTAATATTATTTCATTATTTTTCTTTAATTATATTAATTAATAATTAAATAAAATATTAAAATATTTTTTTATTTTTTTAAATATTCATATATATTAAAAATAATAAAATCACTTGATTACAACGATAACGACAAAAACATTACATGAAAAGAAATAAATAAAAATAAAAAACTTAAAAACAGAATCTAAAAAAATAAAAAATGTTAGTCAATACATCGAGCTCGTAAGTTATCGAGAAAAACGATTCACTTCTTGATTGACTCTACCGACTTTCCAAACTAAATCTAAAAATGCATCATAATAATAACATTATAAATAATACGCATTAGATTAATAAAAATTCAACGATTTCTCTCAAACTTATTAAAGTTTACCAAAAAATAATTTAGATGGTAACCCAAATTTAGACCTGTCATATTAAATGTATCAATCCAAATTTCTCAACAACTGCTCAAAGACTCAGACATCACCAAATGAATCCCAATGATAGTCTATAAAAGATTCCAGATTCTAGTCACCCATCGGTAATACAAAATTAAGTGAGTTGTTGATTCAACCTCCTCGTGACACATACGACTAACCATAATACAATATTTTTTCATGCACATATCATTCGTAAATCCAAAGAACGAGATCTTGGATACAAATTTTGACTCCAAAGTTTTTTCTAACAAAAATTATATGAACTTATTTTAGCGAAAAAGTTATAAAATTCTCTACATGAAAACTATTCATTTCTTGCCAACACATAACATCTTGTTTAGACGGAGACACTTGTTTGCGTCTTACTACAAGTAAAATTCTATTATGAAACGAACTCTCCATAATGTTTAATCTCGTTCTATATTAATCAATTATATCGCTCAATTATTTAATTAAAATACTAAAATATATTATATTTTTAATTATTATTTTTTATTTTATATATATATATATATATATATTAATACATTTTATGTATTTCATCAATTTCTCAAAATCATCACTAACAATTATTTTTCTTTCTCCCAGTTATTGAAATAACCTCCATCCCAAAAAAGTTAAAAAAAAAAACTAATTGTTTGTAACTAAGAGTACATTTTTAATTAAGTGTGGTTGAAATTATTCTTTTTTTTTTTTTTAAATTAAACTTTTCCACCTTTTTAATTAGTGTATTAATATTTACAATGCAATAATTTAATTATATTTTTAAGGATTTAGGACAAGAAGTATAATTATTATTTTACCTCAATTAATTTATTCTTTCAATTTTCACCTTTGATTTGGTGTTTTGAATTGTAACCATTTTTTGTTTTGTCCGGCAAGATTGTCAATCAAATATTACATACATCTCTCAAAATAATTTTATGTAGTGATGTATTTTCAATTCAAATGATTTAACTTATATTTTCTAGAGTTTTTATTGATTTATTAAAATAATTCGACTTCTTTTTATGGCAGTGTAAGTATTATGATAATCATATTCGATTTTTCCAAGTAGTTAAACATTTGGTAATACCTTGTAAGCTTTTCAAATAGTTGAAATTTTTACTTTTGTCTTGTAAGTTTTTAAGTTACATTCGAAAACAAACGGTAAAGAAACATAAAATAGAAATATAATACAACAAATATGCCAATTTTATCGAGCTCAAATGATCTTATTATTGTTTTTGCTCATTGTTAAAAATATCAATTATCCTTGGACGGTTGGGTCGGGGAATTACAACTCCAATAGCAGTCACAAGTTTGCTTATCGTTTTGATAAGGCGAACATTTCGCAAGTGCACCTGTATTCTTATACATTTGGTCGCAAAGTATTTTGCATGAATAATTACACTTGAAGCTTTTTGGGAGATATGTCCCAGAACCGTGACATTGTTTATTATTATTCTCCTTGTTTGATACATCAAACTCTATCATCTTTCTTTTGCCTTCTTTGTAGTATTCCTCCATATTTTTTCTTGCTCACGTCGCTACAACCATTTTGTAACTATATTATTTGCGAATCATTGATTGTTTTGCTACAATTTTTATTTTCTAGGTTATATTTTCCAAAAAGATATATTTATTTTTATATTTGTCAAGAATTATAATAATTAATATAATTATGATTGAGAAGGAATTTTTTTTATATCAAATGAAACAAAATTTACACTATATTTTGATCATGGAATTAAAAATGACCTGTAGAAGAAATTAATCAACATAAATCACACCCTAATTTGAACTATAATTCAAAAAATAATTCGATCAGTATTGAATTTTGTTCTTTTATAAAAAACATCATGTGATATAGATAGATACAAAAAATATTTAATTTTTACAAGTTTTATAAAAATATGTCTAATTAATTTATCTCGCGAAATATTTTATTATATTAATTAACTTATGAATAATAGATGAAAGTCACGTTTCTTCGTTATGCAGGTATGGATGAACTATTACAAGTAAAATGAAGAGAAACTCTATAAAATATAATAAATTTGATGACCTAAATTAAGTGATAGAATGCATAGAATGCTTAATGTGTGTGATATGAACTTCCCCATCCTTAAATCTTAAGGATGAACATGTCTTCTTAAATAAGAACTCTAAATTAAAATAAACAATTAATTAATTATAATGAGTTTTATTTCTCTATCTATCTATGGCTACAATATACTATATTAGAGTTGACATCATGTTTATAATTTATTTAATTGTTTTTATTTTATTTTATAAAGAAATAAATATACTATAAGAGGTGATATCATATTTTAAAATTTGTTTAATTATTTTTTGATTTTTTAATAGAAGATGAATATACTATAAGAGAGGTGATATCATGTTTCATAATTTGTTTAATTGTTTTTGATTATTTTATAGAGAAACAAATTAATGAGATATAATATATTTTAATGTGATTATAATTAATATATATAATTTAAATTTAAATAATTTGTTTCATTATGATATATATATATATATATATATATATATATATATATATATATATATATATATATATATATATATATATATATATATATATATATATATAATTTTCAATTTTCAATACAAATTTACCAAGTAGAGTTGGATTTATATATTTAATAAAATTATGTGATATATAATTATGGAAAATGTTATAAAATTGCTTACCTAAAATTAGTGATGGAAAGAATGCTTAATGATCCTACTTAGAAACACGTGGATGAAGGTGAAGTGTAGATAGAATTTAACAAATAAATATAAATAAATTTGTTAAAATATATAACTAAAAATTTAAAAAATATAAATTTTCAGTAAATAATTTTTTTTGGCCAAATTTAATCTCCGAAACTGGTTCCAAACAAGGCCATGTGTGTGTGATATTAACTTCCAAAATTGTAAAAATTCAAATTTAAGAGATTTGAGTTAATTAAATAACTTTTGCAAAAATATAGAGTGCATGAAAAATAATATTTTATCTTAATAAAAAGTTATATCACATTACAATTTTTTAATAAAAAGCCGAATTAAAAATGGATTTCACATCATCCAAACATATTAGAAACAATGATGGTCTGTAATGACAAAATAACGGTTCAAATAGAATAAAGATCTGATGTTGATTCCACTTAAAATGGCGAACTACGAAGATCAGTTTCTATATATTTAGATAAAATTATTGAGAGTGTGAAGATATTCTACATAATGTGAATATTTCGTCAAAAGTTTTCTTTTAGTTCAAAATGATCGTTATTTTAACTTGGTTCAAATGAAAAATTATCAAATAAATTATTAATCTTAAATGGCTCATTATCTAATAAAATTTATTATATTTTTAACAAAAACAATAATATAATGTTTCTTTGGGTGACATCAAATTTCTAAGACTTTATAGTTGGTTAAATTTGTGGATTATTGTAACCCAAAAATTCATTATCTCGGAAAAGATTGAGGTTCAAAAATTTTAATTCTGATTAATGTGTTAACTATCTTTTTTTAATAAAATATTATTTTAAATTTTTTATAAAAGTATGTTTTGACATTTTAAAATTATTTATAAGATTAAATAATTTTATGATCAATATTAAACAATTTTCTAGATTTAAAATAATCAAGTTATAATATGATTAAAGAAATATGTATTTAAATTAATTAAAAATAATTAATTTAAAAAATTATTTATTTGGTGAAAGAGTCATCAATTTATTTTTAGTTTAAAATCAATAAAAATGTTTTGTATACGTATAAAAACGTATATTTGACTAGATAATCTTTTAAGTTCGATGTTTGTTGATACTCAGAAAAGGTCTTTCACATTATATCATCTTTACCCGTTAAAACACGGCCTCTACTCTATAAAATTTTGGTTTTTGAAAAATTAGTTTCATTACGTTTTATTTAATTAATTATTTTTCAAGTTCTAGTAATACACATATTTTAATGTCAGTTTAATGTTTAGAATTTAAAAATAGTTTTCAAACGGGCCTTTATCAAAATATTTTTTTATGAAAATATTTGAAGTTGTTTTCTATTTTTTTAGATTTTTAGAAAGTAGTTTAAGGCTCTTAATTTAAAAAATAAAAACATTTGAAATTAAAAAAATTCAAACAAACATACCCTAGAAGTGTTCCTCTCGGCCGAGAGTGTCGATCCCTCGTTCTCGGGCTAAAACGATCAGGTGTGGGGAGCTATCGGTCGAGGTGTCGGGAGCCCTCGGTCATAGGTTAAAGATCCTCGATCGGGTACGGGGAGCTTTAAGGGTCTTGGGCTAAAAATCCTCGGTCGGGTGCGGGGAGCTCTCGGTCGAGGTGCGGGGTGACCTCGGTCGGGTGCAGGGAGGGGAACTTTCAGTCTTGGGCTAGAAATCTTCGATCGTTGGAATTGGTCTATATACGCTCCCAATATACATAGAAACATGTTGAAAAGGTTTATTGTTTTTGAGTTATAAGTCAAGAACAAAACCTTGATTTTGTAAATTTTTAAAATCAAATTTGAGTACTTTTTATTTTGATCGATTTATTAAGATTAGTTTCAACAAAAGATTTTTGCGATTATTTTTTAAGAGGGATTGCTGAATATCAAAAACTTATTACATGGAAACCTATTTTTTAAGAACATGTTGAGGAGTAGGCAAGATCGTTTTCCAATTAAAAAAATTGAACAACTGGGAACTAAAATGTAAAAAAATTCAATTTGAACTTGTAAATTACTTATAGAATGATTGAAAGCTTTCTGTGAGTTGGAGAACAGTCCTTAACACTTTTAGAATCTTTATAAATGTTCAAATCCGAACTTTACGGTCTTATACAAAATTTCAAAGTTTTCAAGAAAAACTTTAAAAAATTAATAGCGGATTGTGTATGGGATTGATTGGGGGCTTGAGACTGTGATCATTGCCTTTGGTTTGCCCAGAGGGAATTATTTATAGCCTCACAAGGTAGGTTGATTGTCCAAGTGAATTGAATTTAAGTCAAAATGTCATTATTAACTTTTGTTTGTTCTTCATCTAGTTTATTGATATAGGCGATGATGAAGGTTATGTTCCAAGGTGAAATGATCACCATGTTAGGGTGATCATTTCAACTTTCGAATCAGCCGTTTTGATTGAGTATTGGTCGAGTTCCACTTTTAAAAAATCAAAAATTTCGGTCGATGATGATGATTGTTCGTCACAAGGAAAAGACAAATAAAAGGGGAAACGACATCGTTTTGGGCTAAAATGTGAACGCCTAGGCGTTCCGTTGTGTCTGGCATTCCGTTGCGTATGGGCTAACGACGTTGATGCACACGTTAGTTGTTTCGCTGCTTCACGCACACGTGTCTCTTCCGTTGTAGGGGCAACGCGACTAATTGACGGGCGTTAGATGATATTACAGTACTCATCCGATGGTTGTGTGGTCTGCAACACTGATTTCTCACGATTTCAGCTGCAACAGATCACAACTCTTTTCTAGCCTTGGAGCTTGTTTGAATTTGACTTTTTTTAATTCGTTTTGATTTCATCTTTAATCTACAAAATAAAAAAAATAATTTAAATAAACATGATATTTATTTTGTCTATTTATTTGATTTTGTCTATTTATTTTATCAAACTTTTTAATAGCTAATGATATTAAAAATGAATTTTCTAGCATTTGACTCCATGTCATTTTTAGTTTTATAAATAATTTATTTAGGATAAAATGAATATAATAATTATTCTAAATTATTTATTTTAATTTATTTTGACCCTTTGAAATTAATTTGAGATAAAATGAACACAATATTTATTTCATTTTTTTTTCTGGTCCATTATTTTAATTAATTGGAGTTTAATTATTACTATAATTATTTTAATTAATTATTTAATCATGTTTTACTTTAATTTTATTTATTTTGAACTTTTTTTTATTTAAAATAATTAGTTTTAAAATTTATAAATTGGTTGTAAAATTTGGGTGCTTACCATTATTCTAATTTGTTTAATATTATATAATTTATTTGATGTGGATTATGATTAATATATATATATATAATTTTTTATTCAAAATAATTATTTTTAAAATTTATAAATTGTGTGTAAAATTTAAGTGTTTACCATTATTATAATTTGTTTTTATAGAGGAGTTAATTTTATATAATTTATTTTCATGTGCATTATGATTAATATATATATATATATATATATATATATATATATATATATATATATATATATATATATATATATATATATATATATATATTTAAAAGTAAAGTAATATGTTTCATTATTTAAAAATAAATGACAATACCTTATAAAAAATATTTGACAATGTTAAAATTTAAGAAATATTAAAAAAAACATTTTATATATTAAATAAGATAATATATATATATATATATATATATATATATATATATATATATATATATATATATATAACTTTCGATTTTAAATAATGTTTATTTTTGAAAGATAAATGTGCAAGTTAAAAAATGTAATTATATTCTTATTAGTTTTTTTTAAAACGGTTAAAACCATTGGATTAAAATCTCAAAAGTAGGAGGTTCGGAAATTAAAATTAGACAAACTCTAACTATGATTAAAGATGACAATCAAAAAAACCCTTAAAAAATTGATTAGTAGCATTCATACATTTTTTTTATATTACAAACAGAAAAGACTATATTCAAACTTAACCATCCAAGCCTAGGATTTTTGCATGCCATCTATTTTCATTGTGAGACATTATTCCCCTTCGTCTTCATATTTATCTTCTTCTAACGATGAAAAGAGATTGTATTGAAGAGGATATTGAGTATTGTTGTTTCTCATTTTTTAATTCTCTCTTTGTACGACCTGTTCTGATTTGATAGAAAAAATTATTTTGAGAATTTTAGGGCTTTTACCTTTGTTATCTTCAACTTGAATTTTTGTATTCTTGTCTTCCTTATCTTTAGATTCAGCTTCAGACTCCACATCGATTTTGGAATCTTTTTTATCGACTTTATAATTCTCTATTTCAGCTTTGAAATTTTGAGTGTCTTCCTCTTGAGTTTCCTTAATAACAACTTGAAGTTCATCTTCCATTTTCATCATAATCCTTTGTATTACAGAAAAAATTATTTTTCTTCTTCACCTTGAATCCCTTTACTTTCTTTCCTTCGCTGCTTTCCTTTTTCTTAGAATCCTTCTTGTTTTCTTCTACAAATGTTTGATCTTTGAGTTGCATTCTCTATTTCTTTATTTTTCTTTTATGTTTATTGGCTTTTTACTCTTTTTCTTTACCTTTATCACATTTATTGTGCAAAAAGTGTTACAAAAAGCACACCTTTTTGTTTTCATTCATAAGAGATCTAAATGACATTGTGCTTTCCTTTTTTGTCAACAATTGTCATTTTCATTGACAAGACACTCCTAGGATGCACTTCAATTTCAATTCTAGCAAAGGACAAATGCTCTTCTCTTTCAGTTATTGAGTCCATATATAATGATTTCTCAATTGTACCTACAAAATGACTAATTGCTTCAATATTGTACATGTGGATTGGAATGTTCCAGAGTTTGAACCAAATCTGGACAGTTTCCTTTGATCTGCTCTGTAAATTCATCTCTTTTAATCACTTTTCTAGCTTCATGCAATTTGATTCTATGTAAGTATGTCCTTTCTCCAAGATTTCCTTCAGATTTGGGCCCTTTTTAACTGCAGGAAGTAGAAGTTATGTATGTTTGCGAAAATTTTTTCAAGCCCTTTTCTCTCCACTATTTAATTAGAGACTCTTTGGTAATTGGGAATGATACTCTGTTTTTTCTAATGAAGTTTTCAACTATCACAAACTCCCGATCTTTAATATATTTCTCCTTTATTTTAGAAGACAGAAGAAAAATTAAACCCCTCTACCTCCAATAATAGAAAATAATTGGGTTAAAGAATAATAAATCATCAATAATTTTAGTCGTCCATTAGGATACTACATAATACTAATATCTTAACCATATTGGATATAGGAAGAAGCATTTATAATAAAGTATTAGTTAATTTAAGTTTTTTGTTTTTTTATTCAGAATTATTATGTTGACTTCCGTATATAGTTCTAATTAGGTTTCTTCAATTCAATGTATACCAAATCCATCTTGGTAAAGAAATCCATATAAGTTAGAACCATTTCATAAATATAATTTTCACTAAATTAATGTATGTACAATAAGCATAAACTAGTAACAAAATTGATAACTACAATATCAAATTAAATACCAAAATACAATATTAATATTTACAATGAAATAATTTAATTATAATTATAATTTTAAGGATTTTAGGCGAAAAGTATAATTATTATTTTGCCTCAATTGATTATACTTTTATTTTCACCTTTAATTTGGTGTATCGAATTGTAACCATTTTTTGTTTTATCCGGTAAGATTTTCAATCAAATATTACACACATCTCTCAAACTTTTGTAGTGAAGTAAAATATATTTTCAATTCAAATGATTTAGTTTGTCTTTTTTTAAATTTTTTTATTTATTAAAAATAATTCGAGTTCTTTTTAGGGCCATGTAAGTACTATGACAATTTTATTCGATTTTTCCATGTAGTTAGATATTTGGTAATACCCTGGTTAACTTTTCGAATAGTTGAAATTTTACTTTTCTCTTATAAGTTTTTAAGTTAGGTTCGAAAACAAAATTTAAAGAAACATAAAATAGAAATATTAGACAACAAATATGTCAATTTAATCGAGCTCGAATGATCTTTTTATTATTTTTGCTCCTTGTTAAAAGTACCAATTATCCTTAGACGGTTGGGCCAGCTAGGCTATTACATGCAATTCCAATAGCAGTCACAAGTTTGCTTATCGTTTTGATAAGGCAAACATTTGGCAACTGCTCCTGTATTTTTATACATTTGATCGCAAAGTATTTTGCACGAATAATTACACTTGAAGCTTTTTGGAACGTATGCCCCAAAATCGTGACATTGTTTATTATTATTCTCCTTGGACGATACATCAAACTCTATCATCTTTCTTTTGCCTTCTTTGTAGTCTTCCTCCATATTTTTTGTTGCTCCTGTCGCTACAACCATTTTGTAACTATATTATTTGTGAATCATTGATTGTTTTGCTATATTTGTATTTTCTAGGTTATATGTTCCAACAATATATTTATTTTTAAGTCAAGAATCATAAAAATTAATATAATTATGATTGAGAAGAAAAAAAACTTCACATCAAATGAAACAAAATTTACATTATATTTTGATCATGGTATTAAAAATGATTTGTAGAAGAAATTAATTAACATAAATCACACCCTAATTTGAATTATAATCCAAAAAATAATCTGATCAATATTGAATTTTGTTCTTTTATACCAAACATCATGTGATATAGATAGAGACAAAAAATATTTATTTTTTATAAGTTTTATAAAAGTACGTCTAATTAAATTATCTCGCGAAATACTTTATCATATTAATTAACTTTTGAATAATAGATGAAAGTTGTATTTCTAAATTTAAATAAACAATTACTCATAATTAGTTTTATTTCTCTCTGATTTGGGGCTATAATTTACTATTATAGGTGACATCATGTTTATAATTTGTTTAATTATTTATTATTATTATTTTATAAAGAAATGAATATACATAAGAGGTGATATCATGTTTTATAATTTGTTTATTTTTATTTTTGTTATTTAATAGAAAATGAATATACTATAAGATGTGATATTATCTTTTATAATTTGTTTAATTGTTTTTTATTATTTATAAAGAAACGAATTAATGAGATATGATATATTTTAATGTGATTATAATTAATATATAAATTTTAAATTAAAATAATTTGTTTCATTATGTTAAAAATAATATGATATTAACTCTTAAAGAGACATAATAAATTTATATATTATATAAATTTCAATTTTCAATACAAATTTATGGAGCAGAGTGATCGGGTCAATGTTTGGATTTATATATTTATTTAAATGATGTGATATAGATGAACCTTCCAAGTAAAATGGGAGAAATTATGAAAAATGTTATAAAATTGCCTACCTGAAATATGTGAGAGAAAGAGTGCTTAATTACCCTGTTTAAAAACACATGCACAGTTGAAATGCAAATGGAATTTAACGAATAAATATAATTAATTTTTTAAAAATATATATAATTAAAAATTAAAAAATATTATTCTATCTAAATCAATACTCAATGAAATATTAAAAAAATAGAATTTTTAAGTAAATAATTTTATTTTGTCCAAACTTAATCTCCGGATATAGTTCCAAACATGGTTCCAAACAGGGTCATGGTGTGTGATATTAACTTCCAAAAATTGTAAAATTTTAAATTGAATATAAAATATTTGATTTGAATTAAATAAATTTTGTATAAATATAAAGTGAATGGAAAATAATGATTTTTTTTAATAAAAAATTATATTATATTACAACGTTTTAATTATTTAGAAAATATAATATTAAAAAAAATAGAATTAAAAATGGCACCATCCTTTACCAACCCAAACATATTAGAAACAATATGTTTATATAATGACAAAAAATCGGTGAAAAGAGAATAAAGATCTAACATTAATTTACTCAAAAACAAGTTAAGTTGAAATAGATATGCAAACATTTTACATTAATATATATATATATAGAGAGAGGTGCAAGTCCAAAAATCTGAGTTATGGTTCACTTAAAAAAATAATGAAAAAGTTAGGAATAAAACGAGGGATAAATGTAAATTATTTTATTTTTTAAAGAATTAGATAAACAAATAATGAATTAAATTAATTTTGTTTTTAATAAATTAAGAGGTTTGTCACATTTTATTCGTTAGAACCCGAGCACTACATATGTTTTTAAACATGTATTTATTGTAGTTTGATTCACTAGCCGATCCATTTCATTGAACCAAAATTTTAAATGTTACGACTCCCATAAAATTTGTCTATTTAATAAAAAAAGACTTTATAGTGAACAATCACTATGATTGGTATAAAGGCCAATCGTTATTATCAAGGTAGTAACGATTGGATTTAAAACCCATCGTTACTACCTTAATAATAGAGATTGACCTTTAGACCAATCATTATTATACTACACATAACGCCTCGGCATAAACCTAATTAAAAACCGTGAAAAAAAGACGTCATTAATGTTTTTGCTCCCTTGTTAAAAATATCAATTATCCTCAGTATTACAATTCCAATAGCAGTCACAAGTTTGCTTATCATTTTGATAAGGCAAACATTTTGCAATTACGTCTGTATTCTTATACATTTGACAGCAAAGTGTTTTTGCACAAATCATTACACGCGAAACTCTTTGGAATGTATGCCCCAAAACCGTGACATTGTTTACTATTTTTCTCCTTGGATAATACATCAAACTCTATCTTTCTTTTGCCTTCTTGGTAGCCTTTCTCCATATTTTTTGTTGCTCCCGTCGCTACAACCATTTAGTAACTGTATTAATTGCAAATCATTGATTGTTTTGCTACCATTTTTTATTTTCTAGGTTATATTTTTCATAAATCTACAATTATTTTTATATTTGTCAAGAATCATAAAAATTAATATAATTATGATTGAGAAGAAAAAAATTCCATATCAAATGATTCAAAATTTACACTATATTTTGATCATGATATTAACAATGATTTGTAGAAGAAATTAATCAACATAAATCACATCCTCATTTAAATTATAATCCAAAAAATAATCAATCAATATTAAAATTTGTTCTTTTATACCAAACATTATGTGATAGATAAAAACAAAATATTTATTTTTTACAAGTTTTATAAAAGTATGCTTAATTAAGTTATTTTGCGAAATATTTTCTCATATTAATTAACTTATGAATAATAGATGAAAGTCATATTTCTTCGTTATGCAGGTATGGATGAACCATTACAAGTAAAATGAAGAGAAACGATGAAAAATGTAATAAATTTGATTACCTAAAATAAGTGATAGAATGCAGAGAATGCTTAATGTGAACTTTCCCATTGTTAATGCTTAAGATTGAAGAGAAATAGATGAACATGTCTTCTTAAATATTTCTTCATTATGCATATATGAATGAGCCATTACAATTAAAATGAAAAGTAATTATCCATATTTAGAAGAAAATCTTTAGATTTCTTTTGGAAAAGTAAGATTTTCTTGTTATAAATTATAAAAGGAAAAGGTGATTTATTTGAATTTATTATGAACTTTATAATTAAATAAAAATAATATTTTTTACTAAATTTATAGATTATGTTATATTACAATATTCTTTTTGAAATTTTGATCAATTCCAAAATTATTACAATCTTAGAAAAAAAATCATATTAATATAACGGTCACAAAAACATTAAATATTTTTAAAAATAGTTATTAAAAAAAGTATAATTCAAAATTATTAAATATACTTTAGTGAAAATTAGATAAAAAGAAAAAGGAAATTATTTTTTTATTAATTAAATTTGTAAATCATATTATAACAATTCTTTCAAATTATAAAATTATAAAATTATAAAATTTTGTTAACTTAGATAATTTACTATTTTAAAAATAATTTGTCATAATTATCATCACAATAATTTTTAAAATTTATTAAAGTAAAAAATAAAATAGTTTCTGTTTATATTTAATAAAACGAATTGTAATTAAAATAATTTGAAAAATATTTGAAAAATAAATAAAAAGTGGATAAAAAATATTATTTTATTAAATTTGTAGATTAAATAAAATCTTTTCGATTATAATTTATTTTTAAATAATAAGATGAACATAAAAAAATAGTACCTTATAAAAACTTATAAATTATTAAAAAATATATAATATATTATTTTTCATAAAGGAAAGACTAATTAATCCACAAATAATTTTTTAAAAATAAAGATATAATGATTTCTAAAAATTTTGGAGATAATTTGAAATCTCTTTTTCCCTATTCTTTCACAGAGAGGGAACAAAATAGTAATTGTTTAAAAATATATATATATATATATATATATATATATATATATGCTTTTACCCCTCCCTATGAGTATGAGAGGGAACATGAGAGTAGATATATCTAGAGCAAACACCCTTTATATATTAATTTAAAATTATTGTGAACCATATCTATCTAAACAACAAGAAGATGTTTTATTGTGCTCATCCATAGGGATCTTTTATGTTTATTCACTTGTAACTAAATCAATGAAAACAATTAATGTCCCATAAAGTAACAAATATGGGTATATCTATGAAGAAAAAAATCAATTTCATATTAAAGAAATTGAACCTTTCACTCTAATTTCTCTAAGATCTTAATCTTGTAATTTACCTTGTAATTCTAATACGGAAACTTTGATTTGATTTGATTTCAAGATTCAAAGTTTTATCGAATATAGAAAATGTATTGTTCCTGCAAAAACAAAATCTGAAAATAAAATTAAATATATTCAAGAAAACTATATAATAAAGATATTAAAACTATTATGATAGAATCAGACTAATAAAGATTACCTCACGGTTCAACTATTAAGAGACAAGTGTCTTTGATCGATTCTCACTTAAAACGCTTTAAGTTGAAGTAAATGTTATAGTCTCATGTATTAAAAAAAAAATTATTATGATAGAATCAGATTAATAAAGATTACATCATAGGCTCACATGAGAAGAAAATTGTGTTTATCCATCAGATCAAACTCGATTTGAATATAACTAAAGAGATTAACGCAAAGAGCTCATATGACAAATCATTTTGGACTCATTTTGCGCCGCTAAGTTCTTTGTCTTCTTCTTCCTTTGATCAACATATTACTTGTTTTCAACAATTCTCATTAAGTGATTGCTTATATATAAGGCTTATCAACAGGTTATTTATATCCATTATCATCGTCTTTGTATGTTTAATTAGTCTTAGATTGAAACTCCCTTACAACTTTTGCATTGTCAATGTATTGGTATGTTTTGAAACTCCCTTAGGACTCTTGCACTATTTCATTGTCTTGGTATAGTTGAAACTCGAGTTCTGAATCTTTTAATTTTGTTTTATCCCAAACTTAAGGAGAAATAAACCAATGATATTAGGATGTTGTTGAACAAATGGATAAAAAAATCCATGTATGATTGATAATGGACATGTAGTCCAAAATGCTTAGTTGTTTCACATTCATTCATATGATTTGTTATCTTCTATTAATGTTTACCCTATACAAGACAATCTAGACACCAGTAATAAAAGAAAATGATTACAAAATCTCCAAGGTTATGTTTTAATGATTGAAATTGAAATATTGTTTTAACAATCAAAATTGGAATTGACATTAAAATTTTACTATATAAAAAATAAAAAATGACGATAAATTATAATTTAATTCCTATATTTGAAAAGAATATGATAAATATTATTAAAATATTAGTTTAACACGACCTATTATAATATTTTTGTTTAGATTTGATTTTAATAAGAAATAAGATATCGATTTCACGTCTTACAATAAACAAAAGGTTAACTTCCTTTTTTTTAATACATTGATTCAAAATATTAATTTATTAAATGAAAAGAAAGTTATAGATTCAATATCTTAACTTTCTAAATATATATATTTTTTGATTGAACACGTTAACCATGTTATAAATAATAAAATAATAAGATATTTTATTTGAAAATATATATATAAAAAATAAGAATTGATTTAAAATTATAAAATTATATTTGTTTGAATTTCATTATAATTTTAATTTCAATTTCAATTTCAATTTTTAATCTTAACTTATCTACTAGAAACAAAAATTACACACTAATTCTAATTTCATAATTATCAAACCTACCAAAAAAAAAAAAAAAAAAACAAAAAAAAAAGTATTATTAGATTACCAGTACTTTAAGCCATCAAATTGTTTCCTAAGAGTTGATGATCACTATTGTCATTAAGGTCATATTTGATGATAGGTCATTTGGAATTATTTAAATAATTTAAATATAATTAATATTAGTTCATTATTTTTCTTTAATTATATTAATTAATTATTAAATAAAATATTAAAATATTTTTTTTTTTTAAAGTTTCATATATATTAAAAATGATAAAATCATTTGATTACAGAAGCATTACATGAAAAGAAATAAACAAAAATAAAAACTTTAAAATAAAATTTAAAAAAATAAATATGTTAGTCAATACATCGAGCTCGTAAGTTATCGAGAAAAACGATTCATTTTCTGATGGACTCTACCGACTTTCCAAAATAAATCTCAAAAAGTATCATAATAATAGAATTATGAATAATACGCATTAGATTAATGAAAATTCAACGATTTCTCTCAAACTTATTAAAGTTCATCAAAAAATAATTTAGATAATAACCCAAATTTAGGTCTGTCATATTCGATGTATCAATCCAAATTTCTCAACAACTGCTCAAAGACTTAAACATCACCCAATGAATCTCAATGATAGTCTATAAAAGATTCCAGATTCTAGTCATCCATCGGCAATGCAAAAGTAAGTGAGTTGTTAATTCAACTTTCTCATGACATATATGACTAACCATAATACAATATTTTTTCATGCACATATCATTCGTAAGAATTCTACCGTGAATAATGCTTCATCCAAAGAACGAGATCTTGGATACAAATTGACTCTAAAGTTCTTCCTAATAAAAATTATATGAACTCATTTTAGCGAAAGACTTATAAAATTCTCTACATGAAAACTATTCATGTCTTGCCAACATATAACATCTTGTTCAGACGGAGACACTTGTTTGCGTCTTACTAAAAGTAAACTTATATTATGAGACGAACTCTCCATAATGTTTAATCTCGTTCTATATCTAATCAATTATATCGCACAATTATTTAATTAAATTACTAAAATATATTATATTTTAAATTATTATTTTATATTTTTTATATATATATATATTGATACATTTTTTCAAAATCATCACTAACAATTATTTTTCTTTCTCCAAGGTATTGAAATAACCTCCCTCTTGAATAAGTTTTAAAAAAAAAATTTAGTTGTTTGTAACTAAGAGTACATTTTTAATTAAGTGTGGTTGAAATTATAATTATTATTTTTTTTATAATTAAACTTTTCCACCTTTTTAATTAGTGTATTAATATTTAAAATGAAATAATTTAATTATATTTTTAGGGATTTAGGACAAGAAGTATAACTATTATTTTGCCTCAATTAATTTATTCTTTTTTTCACCTTTAATTTGGTGTTATGAATTGTAACCCTTCTTTGTTTTGTCTGGTAAGATTGTCAATCAAATATTACATACATCTCTTAAAATATAATTTTATGTAGTGATATGTTTTCAATTCAAATAATTTAACTTATATTTTCTAGAGTTTTTATTGATTTATTAAAAACAATTCGACTTCATTTTATGGCAGTGTAAGTATTATGATAATCTTATTCAATTTTTCTACATAGGTATACATTTGGTAATACCTTGTAAGCTTTTTAAATAGTTGAAATTTTTACTTTTGTCTTGTAAGTTTTTAAGTTTTATTTGAAAACAAACGGTAAAAAAACATAAAATAGAAATACAATACAACAAATATGCCAATTTTATCGAGCTCAAAGGATCTTATTATTATTTTTGCTCCTTGTTAAAAATATCAATTATCCTTAGACGGTTGGGTCGGGGAATTAAAACTCCAATAGCAGTCAAAGTTTGCTTATGATTTTGATAAGGCGAACATTTCGCAACTGCGCATGTATTCTTATAATAATAATGATTTAAAAGAAACATCCTATCAAATGAAACAAAATTGAACATTATATTTTGATTATGATTTTAAAATGATTTGAAAAAAGAAATTAAGAAACATAAATCACACCTTAATTTGAATTATGATCCAAAAAATAATTCGATTATTATTAAACTTTTTTATATCAATCATTATGACATACATACAAAATATTAGTTTTTATTGTTTTTCGGTGGTTAGAGTTGGAAGACATCAATTTGAAAACACTTCTAGAGTTAGGTAGTGTTGATCGGAGTTTGGATAAAAAAAATGTTTATAAATTTTATAAATACCGTCTAAATAAATTATGTCGCAAACTATTTTTTCATATTAATTAACATCAAAATAAGAAAAGATGGGCATATTTCTTCATTATGCAAATATAAATGAGCCATTACAATTAAAATGAAATGTAATTATGGAAAATATAATAAATTTGCTTACCTAAAATAAGGGATAGATAATGCGTACGAAATTAACTTCAAAGGTTCAAGAGAAAGAGAGGAACACGTCTTCTTAAATAAGACTAATTCTAAATAAAAAAATTAATCCATCATAATAATCTTTCTTTATCTAATAAAGTGATAATAACCTTTTAAAATGTTATAATAATATTTTGTAATAATTATATTTTAATAATTCATCATTTTTAAAAATGGTAAAAAATAAAAAGTGAAAGTAAATTTATTCAAATTTAATATTAAAAATGTGATTAAATTAAAGATTTTTTTTTTTTAAAATGGAAAGTGAAAGAAAAAAGTTTTTTAAATAAATTTTTATATTATATTACAACTTTTTATATTATAGTACAAAATTTTAATTTTAAAATAAAAGCTCAATTAAAAATGTATTTCACAAAAATGAATAACTTATTAAACAATATATGATTTTAAAGAAGTTGTATTGTAGTTTGATTCCGCGTTTTTGTCATAGCTCTCATAGTCGGATGTTCATTTTTAAAAGTTTTTTTTGGGTTTTGATTAATCTTAAAACTGTTCATATGATATGATAATCGATAAAAAAAAAAAAAAAAAAAAAACTTAATTCGAATGAAAATTATCAAATAAATAGTTAATCTTAAATGACTCCTTATCTAAAAAAATCTATTTTATTTTCAAACAAAAAAAGACGTTTCACGTGGTGATATCAAATATCTAAAATTTTATAATTCATCAATCATTTTAGTTGTCTATTATGGATTCTACATAATATTAATATCTTAACATTACAGGAGGTTGCATATAGGAAAATTAATTATAATAAATATTAGTTTATTTATTTTTTTATTCAAAATTATTTTGTTGACTTCCATATATAGTTCTAATTAGGTTTCTTCCTTCAACTCAATGTATACTAAATTCATAAAGTGAAAGAAATCCATATAAGTTAGAACCATCTCATAAATTAATTTTCACTAAATTAATGTATGGACAATGGGCATAAACTAGTAACAAAATTGATAACTACAAATATCAAATTAAATACCAAAATACAATAATAATATTTATAATGAAATGATTTAATTACAATTTTTAGAATTTAAGTCAAAAAGTATAACTATTATTTTTCAATTAATTGTACTATTTCATTTTTCACCTTTAATTTGGTGTTTCGAATTGTAACCATTTTTTGTTTTGTCTGGTAAGATTGTCAATCAAATATTAACTACATCTCTCAAACTTTTTGTAGTGAAGTAAAATATATTTTATATTTTCAATTCAAATGATTTAACTTCTCTTTTCTAGAGTTTTTATTGATTTATTAAAAATGATTCGAGTTCGTTTAGGTTAACGTAAATATTATGATAATCTTATTTGATTTTTTCACGTAGTTAAACATTTGATAATACCCTTGTAAGCATTTCTAATAGTTGAAATTTTTACTTTTGTCTCGTAAGTTTTAAATTACGTTAAAAAACAAACGGTAAAGAAACATAAAATAGAAATATAAGACAACAAATATGCCAATTTAATCGAGCTCAAAGAGGATCTTATTAATGTTTTTGCTCCTTGTTAAAAATATCAATTATCCTCAGTATTACAATTCCAATAGCAGTCACAAGTTTGCTTATCATTTTGATAAGGCGCACATTTCTCAATTGCGCCTGTATTCTTATACATTTGACCGCAAAGTGTTTTGCACAAATCATTACACGCGAATTTCTTTGGAATGTATGCTCCAAAACCGTGACATTGTTTATTAGTTTTCTCCTTGGACAATACATCAAACTCTATCTTTCTTTTGCCTTCTTGGTAGCCTTTCTCCATACTTTTTGTTGCTCCGGTCGCTACAACCATTTAGTAACTATATTAATTGCGAATCGATTGTTTTGCTACATTTTCATTTTCTAGGTTATATTTTCCATAAATCTACATTTATTTTTATATTTGTCAAGAATCATAAAAATTAATATAATTATGATTGAGAAGAAAAAAACTCCATATCAAATGATTCAAAATTTACACTATATTTTGATCATGATATTAAAAATGATTTGTAGAAGAAATTAATCAACATAAATCACACCCTCATTTGAATTATATTCCAAAAAATAATCCGATCAATATTGAATTTTGTTCTCCTATACCAAACATCATGTGATAGATAGAGACAAAATATTTATTTTTTTATAAAAGTATGTTTAATTAAGTTATTTTGCGAAATATTTTCTCATACTAATTAACTTATGAATAATAGATGAAAGTCACATTTCTTAATTATGCAGGTATGGATGAACCATTACAAGTAAAATAAAGAGAAACTATGAAAAATGTAATAAATTTGATTACCTAAAATAACTGATAGAATGCAGAGAATGCTTAATGTGAACTTTCCCATTGTTAATGTTTAAGGTTGAAGAGAAATAGATGAACATGTCTTCTTAAATAAGAACTCTAGATTTAAATAAACAATTAATTATAATGAGAATTTATTTCTTTATCTGACTTTGGGATACAATATATTAAGGTGATATCATGTTTTATAATTTGTTTAATTGTTTTTTTGATTATTTAATAGAGAAGTGAATATACTATACGAGGTGATATCATGTTTTATAATTTGTTTAATTGTTTTTTTGATTATTTAATAGAGAAATGAATATACTATACGAGGTGATATCATGTTTTATAATTTGTTTAATTGTTTTTTTGATTATTTAATAGAGAAATAAATATACTATATGAGGTGATATCATGTTTTATAATTTGTTTAATTGTTTTTTTTATTATTTAATAGAGAAATGAATATACTATATGAGGTGATATCATGTTTTATAATTTGTTTAATTGTTTTTTTTATTATTTAATAGAGAAATGAATATACTATACGAGGTGATATCATGTTTTATAATTTGTTTAATTGTTTTTTTGATTATTTAACAGAGAAATGAATATACTATATGAGGTGATATCATGTTTTATAATTTGTTTAATTGTTTTTTATTATTATTTAATAGATAAATGAATATACTATATGAGGTGATATCATGTTTTATAATTTGTTTAATTATTTTTTTATTATTTAATAGAGAAATGAATATACTATATGAGGTGATATCATGTTTTATAATTTGTTTAATTGTTTTTGATTATTTTATAGAGAAACAAATTAATGTGATATAATATATTTTAATGTGATTGTGTTTATGATTAAATATATATATATATATTAAAATAAAAATAATTTGTTTCATTATTTAAAAAATAATATGATAATAACTCATAAAGAAATATATAATAATATTATAATTAGGTCATATTTAAAAAATATTTATATTTACAACAATACAAATTTATGGAGGAGAGTGATCCGGGTCAAAGTTTGGTTTTATATGTTTAAGTAATGATGTAATATAGATGAACTTCACAAGTAAAATGACGGCTTACAAATAAAATGAGAGAAGATATGGAAAAAAGAAAATATTAATTGATCCTATTTGGAAACAATATAGGTGCAGTTGAAGTTAAATATATATATATATATATATATATATATATATATATATAAAAGAGAGTAAATGAATATTTGGATCAAAATGGTTGACCCGTCCATAAATTTAAAACGGTTAAAAATAAAATTAAAAATGCTATATATATGTTTCGAACTTGCACCTAACCAAAAAACAAGTACAACCTTTTAACCAAATAAGCTAATACGATTTATATTTTAAAATTAATCACCAAATTTGATGAAAGCGGTACATTTTAACAAAATAAGTTTAACTTTTTAACTAATTAATTCACATATATATATATATATATATATATATATAATATATAATATAATATAATGATGTTTAATTTTTAAAGTGTCCGAATTGTCGGGTCGAGAGTTGTGGTTAATTTGAATATATATGTGAGAGTAAATGGATACTTGGGTCGGATTGTGAGTTAACCCTCCCATAAACTTAAAACTAGAGGTGAGTCAGTACGGTATACCTTAATATTTTATCCATACCTTATACCTTACCAAAAATTTCGGTATGCAAAAAATGAATACATTTACCTTACCTTGATTTCGGTATACAAAAAATTCATACATTTACCTTACCTTAATTTCGATATACCTTATTTTCGGTACGGTATCGGTATTATACCTTTGATACCTAAAAAATCTATTAATTTTTAAAAAAATCAATCCCATCGGTAAGGTAAAAATTGCATATATTGAATAATATTTCAATATAATTACATTTTGATATTATTCAAAAATTATATTTCTATAATTAAATTAATTTCAAATTTATTTAATTATTTCCTTATAAGTATTATATTTATATATGTATATTTATATATATATTAACTTATAAATACTATTTAGGTATTTCGGTATATCTCGACATACCAAAATTTTAAAAATTTCATGCATTTACCGTACCAATAATTAAGGTATCGGTATCATACTTTACCTTTTTTCGGTATACCTTAAAAGTCGATATTTTCGATATATTACGGTACGGTATTTTCGATATACCTTTAATATCGGTAATTTTCCCCACCCCTACTTAAAATGGTTAAAAATAAAATTAAAAATTCTATCACATTTTTACTGTAATTTTTTTCTTTTTTTTATATCATTACTTGCGCAAATGCATAGTTGTTATCAAATTTGTTAAAATATAACTAAAAAATTATAAAAAAAATATTTTATATAAATTAATAACACAATAAAATATTAAAAAATATAACTTTTTAAGTAAACTAATTTTGTCAACCACGGAGAGCTAGGGTTCCAAACATGGTGTGTGATATTATCTTCCATATATTGTAAAAATTAAAGAGTGAAAATAAATTTATTCAAATTGAATATAAAAGATTTGATTGCATTTTTATTAATTTTAAATATAAAGTGAACAAAAAATATTTTTTTTATCTTATATTACAACTTTTTAATTACTTAGAAATGTAAAATATAAATAAGTCAAATTAAAAATGGATTTCACATCATTATTAATAAACCCCAAACATATTAGAAGAAATATGTGTTTTTAAAGATTAAAATGACAAAAAAAACGATTTTAAAAGAATAAAGCTCACGAGATCGATTTTCACTTTAAACGACTTAAATTGAAATGAATTTAGAATGTTGAAACATTCAAACATTACCTTATTATATACACAAAGAGTTGTTTATTGTAGTTTGATTCACCTGTTCCATTTTATTGCACTAAGTTTTAGCATTTGAATTTTTTGGTACCCATCAAATTTGTCTCTCTGATTGTCTATCTTCTTGAGTCTTATTTTAAAAGTTTTTTTTTTGTTATGGTTAATCTTAAAACGACTCATTTGTGACATCATTTTATCTTGTTTTTGTTAAAGGGTAAAGTGGTCCATAACTATAATATTCACTTCAACTTAGGTCTTCTAAGTGAAAATCTAACTTGTTCTAAGTTAGAATCAAACTCTCGTAAAAATTGTAAACTTGTTTGATCTCTTAGAAATTGTTTTTGTAACTTAAACTACATTAGTGAGTTTGTTACCTGCGATATCATAAGAGAAAAAAAAGAAAAAAATTTGGTTCCATAAGAATTATGGAATAAATGAAGATAATTAGTCTTACAAATTTCATTATATAATAGTATTTATTTTCTTTTCATAGAAAACAATAAAATGACGTTTGGCATGTGACATGAAATATTTTCAGTTTAAGATTGTTAAATTTGTTGATTTGTTTGTTATTTTATTTTTTTTGTATAGTATTTGAATATTATATATTATGATTAATATATGTGTATTTAAAAATAAAATAATTTGTTTCATTATTTAAAAAATTAAAATGACAACGACGGTAAAAAAAAAGTTAGAATTTAGGTCACAAAATTTTGTATATTATTTATCATTTTGAATGTTTTTGAGTTTTAAATTTAGTATTTTTTTTTAAGATTTACGAGTTTCAAATTATCAAATGCAATTTAAATATCTTAAAAATTGTGTAATGTGTGAAAAATAGTTAAAAATAATCGAAAAAATAATACCTATTTTTTTTTTTTTTTACAAATGAGATAAATTAGTTAAAAAAATTAAAATAATACGTTAAATAATAAAAGTGCATTTCGAGACCATACGACACAATTTAAAATTCGAGCTTCGAACCTCAACTATCAATTCGGCTTTAATAATTTTGTTTTGAATTTATGTTTACCATGATAAATAAATAAAAATGTTTATAAGGTTTTGTTCGGCTGGAATTATTTAAATAATTCAAACTAATCAAATATTGTTTAAATGTCTTTTTAATTAATTATATATCACTTAATTATTTAATTAAAATACTAAAATTTATTATATTTAAAATTAATATTTTTATTTTATTTATATATATATATATATATTAAGTATTTTTTTTAATCATAAATCATTACTTAATCAAAAACATTACCAATAATCATTTTTCTTTCTCCAAGTTATTCAAATAACCTCAATTCCGTATTAGTTTCGAAAAACAAGAAAATTTTAATTATTTATAACTAAGAGTATATTTTAATTAAGTGTGGCTGAAATTATTATTTTTTCTTTTTTAAAATAAACTTTTCCACCTTTTTAATTAGTGTATTAATATTTACAATAAAATGATTTAATAATATTTTTAAGAGTTTAGGACAAGAAGTATAACTATTATTTTGCCTCAATTAATTGTATTCTCTCATTTTTTTTACTTTTAATTTGGTGTTTCAAATTATAAACTTTTTTTGGTTTTTCAGATAAGATTGTCAATCAAATATTACATACATCTCTCAAACTCTCAAACTTTTTGTAGTGATGTTAAATATATTTTCAATTCAAATGATTTAATTTGTCTTTTTTAGAGTTTTTATTGACTTATTAAAAATAAATCAAGTTCTTTTTAGGGCAACGTAAGTATTATCATATTCTTATTCGATTTTTTCATGTAGTTAAATATTTGGTAATACCCTTGTAAGCTTTTCGAATAGTTGAAATTTTTATTTTTGTTTAGTAAGTTTTTAATTTATGTTCGAAAACATACCGTAAAGAAACATAAATAAAAATATAAGACAACAAATATGCCAATTTAATCGAGCTCGAAGAGGATTTCATTATTTTTTTTCTCCTGGTTAAACATATCAATTATCTTTAGACGGTTGGGTTGGGGTATTACAACTCCAATAACAGTCACAAGTTTATTATCGTTTTGATAAGGCAAACATTTCGCAATTGCACCTGTATTTTTATACATTTGATCGCAGAGTATTTTGCACGAATAATTACACACGAAGCTCTTTGGAAGTTATGCCCCAAAACCGTGGCATTGTTTATTATTTCTCTTTGGACAATACATCAAACTCTATCATCTTTTTTTGCCTTCTTTGTAATCTTCCTCCATATTTGTTGCTCCCGTCACTGCAACCATTTTGTAACTATATTATTTGTGATCGTTGATTGTTTTGTTACAGTTTTATTTTCTAGGTTATATTTTCCAAATATCTACATTTATTTTTATATTTGTCAACAAATCATAAAAATTAATATAAATATGACTGAGAAAAAAAAAACTCCATATCAAATTAAAATAATTTACACTATATTTTGATCATGGTATTAAAAATGATTTGTAGAAGAAATTAATCAACATAAATCAGACCCTATTAGATTTATGATCCAAAAAATATTCCGATTGATATTGAATTTTGTTCTCTTATACCAAACATCGTGAGGTAGATAGAGATACACAATATTTAATTTTTACAAGTTTTATAAAAATATGTCTAAGTTATGTCTCAAAATACTTTCTCATAGTAATTAACTTACTATAATAGATGAAAGACGTATTTCTTCATCACGAAGGTATGGATTAACCATTACAAGTAAAATGAAGAAAAACTATAGAAAATTTAATAAATTTGATTACCTAAAATAAGTGATAGAATACAAAAAATTATTAATGTGTGTGATATGAACTTTCCCATGGTTAAAGCTTAAAGTTGAAGAGAAAGAGATGAACATGTCTTCTTAAATAAGAACTTTAAATTAAAATAAACATTAATCACAATGAGCTTTATTTTTATTTCTCTATCTGACTTTGGGCTACAATATATTATAAAAGTTGATATCATGTTTTATAATTTGTTTAATTTTTTGTTTGATTATTTAATAGAGAAATGGTGATATCATGTTTTATAATTTGTTTATTTTTTTTTATTATTTTATAAGAAACAATTTAATGAGATGTAATATATTTTAATGTGATTGTGATTAATATATATATATATATATATATATATATATATATATATATATATATATATATATATTATAATTTAGGTCATAATTAAAATATTATTTATATATTAAATAAAATAATAAAATTACATCATAAATATATATATTTAATTTTCAATACAATTTTTTGTAGTTGTGATCCAGGTCAAAGTTTGGATTTATATATTTAATTAAATTATGTGATACGGATGAACCTTAGAGGTAAAATGAGAGAAATTATGGAAAATGTTATAAATATAATTGAATTTGTTAAAATATATATAATTAAAAAAATTAAAATAATATTTTATTTAAATCAACACTAATAAGATATTAAAAAATATAATTTTTAAATAAATAGATTTTTTTCAAACTTAAGATCCTAAGTTGTTCCGAACAGGGTCGTGTGTGTGAAATTAACTTCCAAAAATTGTAAAAATTCAAATTGAATATAAAAGATTTGATTTGAACTAAACAACTTTTGTAGAAATATAAAGTTAATGAAAAAACAAAGATTTTTTAATAAAAAAATATATTATATTACTACATTTTAAATAAAAATTAGAATTAAAAATGAATTTCTCATTGTTAACAAACTCAAACATATTAGAAACAATGTGTTTCTATAATGACAAAACAATGATTCAAAGAGAATAAAGATCTAAATTAATTCTATTTAAAATGGCTTAAATTAAAATTAATGATATGATTATGAAGACAACTTACATTTTTATATATAATTAAATTCAGACTCTGAAACTCAAAATATAAACATAATAATAATAATAATTAGAATATTATTTATTTTTAGAAAATGTTTGAAATAAAAATTCAAAATATAAAAGTTGAAATGTTTTTAAGATAAATTCTGATAAATATATCCATTTCATTATCTATTTTTGAAAAATATTTTAATAAATTTCAAAATAAACTCATTATTAATTTAGTGTAATATATATATATTTGAAATAAAATAATAATCCAAAATAATAAATTATAAGTTATGTTATTATTGGAAATACAAATAAAATAAAAGTGATAATATATATCTATTTTATCATTAATTAGACTAGTAGAAATCATGTCTTCTGTAACGACTTCTAGTAACGGCGCTCGAACGCCTTTACTAATATATTTTATTAGTAACGGCTATGAAAAACCGTTACTGTTATTAGGACATCAGTAACGGCAATGTAAATCGTTACAAATGTTACTTAATTTAACGTTATTATTATTGCATATCTGTAACGGTTTTACAATTCTGGTTAGTTGAAATGTAATTTGAAATACGTTAATTAATGGTTTTTGTGAATTTGTGATATGATTGTAGTTTTTTGATGGATTATAGTTTTTGGATGGATTGTAGTTTGTGGATGATTATTGTTTTGAATTAATGATTGTAGTTTTGGATTTTTGGTTATTGATGATTGTGTGCTTTTTGGTTTTTGGTTATTGGTTATTGATGATTGAGGTTTTAAATAGGTAAAAATTTGTAAAAAAAAAAAAAACTATTAGGGTTTAGTAACGGTTTAATAATTTCAAAAATCGTTACTATAAATCTAACTGTAACGGTTTAACAAATAAAAAACCGTCACAGAAAAAACACTAGCATCTGTAACGGTTTTCGAAAACCGTTACAGATAGTCTTTCAGTAACGGTTTTTAGCCGGCTAAAACCGTTACTGTTGTTCCATTACTATTTGTAACGGTTTTCGAAAACCGTTACAGATGCTAGTTTTTTTTCTGTGACGATTTTTAGACGGCTAGAACCGTTACTGTTATTCCATGACTATCAGTAACGGTTTCGAACGCCGTTACTGATACCTGTGAAGTTTCTGTAACGTAATTTTTTGTAACGATTGGTAACGGTTTTATTTGCCGTTACAAATAAGTTTCAGTAACGGCGTTCGATGCTTTCAGTAACAGTTTTAGTCCTTACTAATACCCCTTTTTCTACTAGTGTTAACAGTTGTCTATTTTTTTTATTATGTAGATGCAGATAGGGCTGAGAAAAATATCCATATTAAAAGTATATCAAAAATGTCGTACACTAATATATCGAAAATATCGATGTTTAAGGTATACCGAAAAAAATGTAAGGTATGATACAAATACCGAAATTATTGTTACAATAAAGGTATGAGATTTTTAAAATTTTGGTATATTGAGATATACTGAAATAGTATTTATAAGTTAAAATATATATATATATATATATATATTACCGATGAGATTTCTTTTTTTAAGTTAATATTATTTTAGGTATCAAAGGTATAATACCAATACCGTACCGAAATTAAGGTATATCGAAATCAAGGTAAGGTAAAGGTATGAGTTTTTTGTATACTGAAATTAAGGTATATCGAAATCAAGGTATACAGAAATTAAGGTAAGGTAATGTATGCATGTTTTGCATACCGAAATTTTAAGTAATGTAAAATATATGAATAAAACATTAAGGTATACCCAGTGGCGGACCCAGAAATGTTTTCTCGGGGGGGCCAAATAACGTAGCATTTTTTTGGCGATCAAATAAATACATTTTTTAATTAAAATTTTACTTGTTAATTACATAAAAATACTAACAAACACAATTACAAAATACTAATGAGCACAATTACTAAATTATTCTTGTCCATTAGTCGGTACAAAAGAAGACAAATTTATTCGACGAGACTCCATTTGTTGAAAATATTGCAATATTGGCTCATTTTTAATTGTTGAGAAAATATCTTTCTCAACATATACAACTAAACTATCATTCATCCATTCATCTCCCATTCGATTACGCAAATCAGTCTTCACGGTCTTCATTGCAGAAAAAACTCTTTCAACAGATGCAGTTGCAACTGGTAAAACTAAAGCCAACTCTATCAATCGATAAACCAATGGAAATACTATATGTTTTTCTGTTGCAACCAATTTCTGAGCAAGAATTCCCAAGTCTTCAATTGAAGAAAATTGAGGATCATCCCGCAAATTAAATAAGTAAGCCCGAAGTTGTTATTCCAAAAATAAATAATCACTGCTTGTGAAATCTTCAGGATAAAGTTTGGCAAGACGAATGAGTACGAATATCAAATTGGGAGAATGAATTTCTGGGATGAAGACATGATATGCAGCCAAGTAATTCTGTATTAACTTCTGAAAAACGATTATTCATTTCTTGCATAATCAAGTCAACAACCTAGCATTAAATAATAAATAATAACTATTAATAGATAATAAATAATAACTATTAATAGATAAGAAATAATTTTATTATACCTGACAAAAGATTTCTACACGACAATGATGAAGATTAGTGATGAGTTCCCCTTTTCCTCTTCGCCTACCATTGCTATCAATTATCATATGATCATTCATATCAAGTATTGAGATCGAGTGTAATTGACAAAAACTGTTAACTTGGTCCAAAATATCATGCCATCCATTTTCTTTAAATTCTTGTAATTGATTTTTTGAACTCGCAATCAATGACATGGCTTGAACTATATTTTGATCTCCTCTTTGTAGGAAAAGTGATAACTCACTTGTAATTCCCAATAAATCTTTCATCAAATGCAACACAAAAACAAATTCATAAAAAAATTAACTATATAAAAAATATAAAAATCTAATTTAATAGGTTTCAGCCTAATTTTATGAGAATATAAAAAAAATAAAAAATATTAATAAGAACAAAAATACAAAAACGTGATAAACATATATTATCAAGTGAATAGACATTCGAGATTACGATTATAGAATGTTAATGAATAAAAATAATATATCAAATTCCTTATTTAAATACTGAACAAAACCAATGTAACTATTTTAACTTGTTTATTAATATTAATTTATATTTTCTTATAATTTTTTGAAATAGTTTAAAATTAAGAAATATAAAAAAACTATTATTATTTTAATTTTTATATTTACCCTTATAAGTAATTTGTATTATTATATTGAAATAAATAAAAAATAATGTATAATTATTATATAAATATAATTTTAAAATAAATAATATTATTATATAATTTACATTATTTTATATATAACTTTTTATACTTTATTTATATAAATAAATCTTATTTATATATTAGAAAATATTGTTAGTATAAAATAAAATATTAATAATAATTATTTTAATAAAATTAAAATAATTATGAATTAGTTTATAGATAAATTATATTTTAAAATAAATTAAAGGTGAGGCCAGGGTTTCAACACCTGACCTCAAGTTCATCGTTCAACTTCAAAGCCAATTAGACTAAGAGTTTCTTGTTAAATATATATATAAAAACAAATTATTGTAAACTTGGGGGAGGCCCGGGCCCCCAAGGCCCCCCTTGGTCCGCCACTAGGTATACCATACCGACCCACCCTTATATGCAGATGTAAATGGGATTGAACAAACAAATAAAAAATATTATATATCTAAATCAATATTAAAAATATTAAAAAATATTATATATCTAAATCAATATTCAAAATATTAAAAAATATAACTTTAAATAAATAATTATTTTTTATCCAAACTTAAGCTCCTGAGTTGGTTTCAAACAGGGCCATGGGTGAGATATTAACTTCCAAAAATTGTAAAAATTCAAATTGAATATAAAAGATTTGAATTAAATAACTTTTGTATAAATATAAAGTGAATGAAAAATAAAAAATTTAATAAAAAATTATATTATATTAAAACTTTTTAGTTACTTAGAAAATGTTATATTAAAAAAAATAGAATTAAAAATGACATTATCATTAATAAATCCATAACATATTAGAAACAATGTGATTCTATAATGACAAAAATCGGTTCGAAGAGAATAAAAATATAAGGTTGATTCCACTTAAAAGACTTACAACTTACATTAAAATATATATATATATATATATATATATATATATATATATATATATATATATATATAAATATATATATATATATAAATAGGGACAGATCGAATGATAAAACTAGGATAAATGTAAGTTTCAACTTAAATATTTTTTAAAAATTAGATAAATAAATAGTGAATTATTAAATAAGTAAAAATGTAATTTTAAAATAAAAGTTCAATTAAAAATGAATTTCACAAAATGAATAAAAAAAACAATATATTAGTTTAAAGAGTTTGTATTGTAGTTTGATTCCGTGTTTTTTTGTTGGGACTCCCATAGTCTGTTTTATCATTCATTTTTATGTTCATTTTTAAAAGTTTCCTTCTGGTTATAGTTAATCTTAAAATGGTTGATAGGATATGATAAACGATATAAAAAAAAATTGGTTCAAATGATAAATTATCAAATTAATGGTTAATCTTAAAAGGCTCCTTATCTTATAAAATATATTTTATTTTCAACCAAAAAAACAACAATAAAACGAGGTTTCACTTTATAGTCTGTTAAATCTGTTGATTATTGTAACCCATAAATTCTTCTCGGAAAAGCTTGAAGTTCAAAAGTTTTTAATCTCGGTTTATGTGTAAAAAATCTTTTTTAATAAAATATTATTTTATAATAATTTATAAAAATTTATTTTAACATTTTAAAATTAATTATAATAATAATTAACTTTATGATTAAAATTAAACGATATATTAGATTTAAAATAATTAAGTTATAATTTGATTTAAAATATATATATTTAAATTAATTAAAAATAATTAATTTAAAAGATTATTTATTTAATGAAAGAGTCGTTAATTGATTTTTAGTTTAAAATCAATAAAAATGTTTTGTATACGTATACAAACGTAAATTTGACCGGATATTTTTTTAAGTTCGATGTTTGATAATACTCGGGAAAGAGCTTTCACACTATATCATTCGCACCCATTAAAGAACGGTCTTTACTTTATAAAATCTTGACGTTTGAAAATTTGGTTTTATTACGTTTTGTTTAATCAATTATTTTTTAAGTCCTAAACATGCACAAAGTTTTCTTTCATTTAAAATTATATAATAATATTTAAATGCTGATACATACGATTGATGTAGACGGTTGTTAAAAAAATTACCTGAAAAAATATCAGTTTAAGGTATTAGAATTTAAAAATAAATTCCAAACGGCCTTTATAGAAGTATATTTTTATGAAAATATTAAAACAAATATATATTTTAAAATTGTTTTATACTTTTTTAGATTTTTAGAAAATAGTTTAAGGCTCTTAATTTAAAAAACAAAAAAAAAATTGAAATTAAATAATTCAAAAAATAAACCTTAGGATCGGTTCTCTCGGTCGAGGGTGTCGATCCCTCGGTCGAGGGCTAAATCCCCTCGGTCGGGTGCGGGGAGCTCTCGATTGAGGTGTGGGGAGCCCTCGGTCATAGGCTAGAGATCCTCGGTCGGATGTAGGGAGCTCTCGGTTCCGGGCTAGAAATCCTCGGTTGGCTGCGGGGAGATCTCGGTCGAGGTGCATGGAGCCCTTAGTCCTAGGCTAGAGATCCTCGGTTGGGTGTGGAGAGCTCTCGGTCCTGGTTCGGGAGGTTATCATTTAGGTGCATGGAGCTTTCGGTCCTAGTGTGGGAGGTTCTCGATTGGGGCTTGAAATCCTCAGTCGAAAACTATGTCAGGCTTGTTTTCTCAATCGAAAATCAAGCCTAGGCTAAAATTTTCTCGGTCGGGTGCGAGATTCCTCGATCGAGTGTAGGGGAGGAGTTGATTTTCTCGGTCAGAAATCGAACCCAGGTCGAGCCCTCGGTTGGACGTCAAGAATATCAAACTACATGTTTGATGATTTTGGCTGGGACCCTAATCCTTTGATTCAAAGGCATATGGACCATCGTCTAGTCTCAATGATCCTTTATAACATCATCCTGATGTATCATTCGATCGGGATGATGTTTCATTCAAATCAAACAATTTTGAGACAAAAAACGTGTTTTCGATTTCGAGAGTTTTTCTGAGTGTAAGGAGCTTACCAATAACTTCATTATACCTCATAGGACTGAATATAACTAAAACATGAACACTTTCTGTTCATTTTAACTAATTCAAGAATCGAAATTTTCCATTTTATAAAAAAAATAATTTTTGATCAAAATTGATCGGGACTACATGGAATTGGTCTAGATACGTTTCTAACATCCTTAGAAACATGTTGGAAAGATTTTTGGGTTGTTGTTTCTATAAATAAAGAACATCATGATTTTGAAAATTTTCAAAATCAAATTTGGGTACTTTTGATTTGGATCAATTGATTCATATTAGTTTCAATAGAAGAGTTTTGCGATTATTTTTGAAAAGGGATTGCTGAATATCAAAAACTTATTACATGGAATCCTATTTTATAGAACGGGTTAGGGGTAGGCTGGATCGTTTTCCAATTCAAAAATTGAACAATTAGGCATCATATAAAACTAGTCGAACTGAAATGTAAAATTTTTTAATTTGAACTTGTAAATTGAATTACAACATGATTCGAAGTTTATTATGAGTTGAAGAACACTCCTGAACTCTTTTAGAAGCTTCATGAATGTCCAAATCCGAATTTTACAACCTTAGATAGAGTTTCAAAATTTTCAAGATAAGTTTCAAAATTTTAATGGCAAATTGTTATTGCGATTGAATGAGGGCATGAGATTGTGATCATTACCTTTGTTTGCCCATGGGGAGCTATTTATAGCCTCACAAGGTCGGTTGATCGATCAAGTGGATCGAATTTAAGTCAAAACGTCATTAATGACTTTTGTTTATTCTTCATCTAGTTGATCGATATAGGCGATGATGAAGGTTGTGATCGTATGTGAAATTATCATTTCAACTTTCGAATCAGCCATTTTGGTTGAGTATCGTCCAAGTTCCACTTCTCAAAAATAAAAGTTTTGGCCGATGATGATGGTTGTTCGTCACGAGGAAGAAGACAAACTAGAGGGTAAACAATGTCGTTTTGGGATGAAATGCGCACGATTAGGCGTTCTGTCAGTGTTTTGTTGCGTCTAGGCTAACGACGTTGAGGCGTGCGTTAGTTGTTCCGCTGCTTCACGAACATGCGTCTCTTCCGTTGCAAGGTGACGCGGCTAACTATTGGGTGTTGGATGATATTTCAATGCTCATCTGACGGTTGTGTGGTCTGCTGCATTGATTTCTCTTGATTTCAGTTGCAACAGATCTTGACTCTTTTCCAGTATTGCAGCTTGTTTGAAATTGTTTTTTTAATACTTTTTGGTTCCATTTTTAATCTACAAAATACACAAAATATTTATTTTTTCTATTTAGTTTCTTATATATATATTTTTGGGGTTTTATAAATAATTTATTTGGCATAAAATGAATACAACATTTATACTTAATTATTTATTTTAATTTATTTTGACCCCTTAAAATTAATTTGAGATATAATGAACACAACATTTATCTCAATTTTTTTTTATTCTTTTCCATTATTTTAATTAATTAGAATTTAATTATTATAATAATTATTTCAATATTAATTTTAATTATTTTGAGTTTATTTTTTCAAAATAATTAATTTAAAAATTGGATAAATATAAGTTTAAGAAAATGTATATAGAAAAATGTTTAAGAAAAGATGTGTTTGTTGTGAGATGTGGTTAAAAAAAGATAAGTTTAAGAAAATGTAATTATATTCTTATTAGTTTTCTTGTGAATAATTTGGTTAGAGAATAATAGATCATCAATCATTTTAGTTGTATATAAGAAGCAACTATAATAAAATATTAGTTAATTTAAGTTTTTTTTATTCAGAATTCTTATGTTGACTTCAGTACGTATATTATAACTAGGTTTCAATGTATACCAAATTCTCCAATAAGTTAGAACCATTTCATAAATCTAATTTTAACTAAATTAATGTATGGACAATGGGTATAAACTAGTGAAATTGATAAGTACAAATATCAAATTAAAATACTATTAGAATATAAAATAATATTTATCAAAAATTATATTCTAACAAATACAATATTAATATTTACACTGAAATGATTTAATTATAGTTTTAAGGATTTAAGACACGAATATAACTATTATTTTTCCTAATTTAAGTGTACTCATTCATTTTTATCTTTAATTTGGTGTTTCAAATTGTAACCATTTTTTGTTTTGTCTAGGTAGTATTGTTAATCAAATATTACATACATCTCTCAAACTATTTGTAGTGAGGTAGAATATATTTTATATTTTCAATTCAAATGATTTAACTTTTCTTTTTTAGAGTTTTTATTGATTTATTAAAAATAATCCGAATTCTTTGTAAGGCAATGTAAGTATTATGATAATCTTATAATTCAATTTTCCCAAATAGTTAAATATTTGATAATACCCTGTAAGTTTTACGAATAGTTAAGAATTTTACTTTTGTCTTTTATGTTTTTAAGTTATGTTTGAAAACATAGGGTAAAGAAACATAAAATAAAAATATTAAACAACAAATATGGCAATTTAATCGAGCTCGAAGGATCTTATTATTGTTTTTGCTCCTTCTTAAAAATATCAATTATCCTTAGACGGTTGGGCTGGGTATTACAATTCCAATAGCAGTCACAAGTTTGTTTATCGTTTTGATAAGGCAAACATTTTGCAATTACGCCTGTATTCTTATACATTTGATCGCAAAGTATTTTGAACGAACAATTACAAACAAAGCTCTTTGGAAGGTATGGGCCAAAACCGTGACATTGTTTATTATTATTCTCCTTGGACAATACATCAAACTCTATGATCTTTCTTTTGCCTTTTTTTTAGTCTTCCTCCATATTTTTTGTTGCTCCTATCGCTACAACAATTTTGTAACTATATTATTTGCGAATCATTGATTGTTTTGTAACTAAAATAATCCGTACAATATTGAATCTTACTCTTTTATACTAAACATCCTGAGATTGATAAAGACTAAAAATATTTAATTTTTGACAATTTTACAATTTTTATAATAATATATTTAAGTTATGTCTCAGAATACTTTCTCTTATTAATTATCTTATGAATAATAGATTATAGACATATTTCTTCAATATGTAGGTATGGATAAACCATGCATTACATTACAAGTAAGATGAAGAAAAACTATGAAAAATGTAATAAATTTTCTTACCTAACATAAGTGATAGAATGCAGAGAATGTTTAATGTTTGTGATATGAACATATATATTATAAAACAATAAAGTAACTTTCGGCTACAATATATTATAAAATGTGACATCCATCATAAATATCTTGAATTTTATAATTATTTTTTTTTTTTTTTTTTGGGAAAACAGCTTAGTGCCATTTCATTAAAAAAACCCAAAAGAGGGAAAAAAATACAAAAGTTTAAGATCAGATCTAGACAATTTCTAGATTTGACAATGAAACAATAATTGAATTACAGACAATAACAATAATCAATTAGCGCCTACAGCGTTTTTACTTTTATTCTACTTGTGACCTTCTCAAACGAAATATCCCATATATGGCAGAGCTTTCTATTCTCTTCATTCCTTTCGATTCCTCTCCAGGATTGAATGAGTGCATTTCCATCTGAAGTTATATCTCTCCAAATATCTCCAGCGGTTCTACTTCTTCCACTGTGAGTTCTTGAATTTCTTTCTTTCCAGATATTGTAGATTACTGCTCCAAAGTAGCATTTCAACATACTTACATAGAAGGATCTTCCTTTTGCTTTATTCTTCATCCACTCTTGGATTTCTTCCCATATTCTTGGAAAGTTGATGATGTTCATGTTTGCAGCGTACATCCTCCAGATTTGTATTACAAAAGAGCATTCCCCAAATAAATGGTTTATGCTTTCCTCAACTCCCGAACATAGGACACAGTTGATATTAGGAATGTTTATATATTTTCGAATTCTGTCTTTTGTTGTCAACCTTTTCCTGTATACCAGCCAGAGAATAAATTGGTGACGAGGAATAATTTTTGGAGACCATACCACATTATGCCAATCTACCTCCTGTCCTCTTGTTCTAACAATTTCCCATGCCTTTCCTGTAATAAACTTCTCATTGCTTTCTGTTTTCCAGCTTATTTCATCATTATTTTCATTGAGTTGCTTCTGCCTCATTAGGTTTAGGATTCTATCACCTTCTGGAATACGCCTCAAAAGTGAATCACATCTACCTTCATATACGTCTCTAAATGAGTACTTGATGTATTCTCTTCTAACTCTGTTTCCTTGCATTTCTTCTTTGAATATAATGGGAATATTATCCAGCCAAGGATCATGCCAGAATAGTACCCCTCTTCCATTTCCAATTGTGGTTTTCACCATTTGAAAGGCATCTTTTCTTGTTTTTAGGATTTTCTTCAATGACCATGTCATTCTTTCGTTGATGCTTAGTGTCCAGATACTCTGCTCTTCTTTCATAAATCTTGTATGCACCCATTTGACCCATAGGGAGTCTGCTTTTTGCTCCAACTCCCATAAGCTCTTGATGGTGAGGGCTTTGTTCCATTCAACACAACTTTTTATTCCTAGTCCTCCTTCTTCTATGGGAGTGCAAACATCCTCCCATTTGACTTTTTTTCCTCCTCTGCCTTGTGTTCCCCATATGTAGTCTCTCATGATTCTATCGAGTTCAGCCATTACTTTCTTTGGGATGACTATCTGTTGTGCCCAGTAGCCAATAATTCCAAAAATGACTCTTTTAACGAGCTCGATTCTACCTGCATAAGACAGTTTTTTCGTAGCCCAACCCAAAACAGAATTTCTAACCTTTTCTACCAGTTGTCTAAAGTGATTGTATCGGAGTTGTTTTGATGACAGGGGTACTCCAAGGTATTTCACAGGTAGTTCACCTTCCTTGATTCCCATAATATTGAAAATGTTTTCTTTCCTTTCTTCATTAACCTCTCCATAGAAAGCCTGACTTTTGTCCTCATTGATGTATAGACCTGTAATACTCGAAAAGATTGTTAGAGCTTCTTTGATTATACTAACAGATTCAACATCCGCATAAGCCACAAAAAATAGATCATCTGCAAAACATATATGAGTTATTGCTTCTTCTTTGCAGTACGGGTGAAATTTGAAATGATGACTTCTCAGAAGCATTTTTAAAATGCAGTCAAGAATTTCCATTATTAAGACGAATAAGTAAGGAGATATAGGGTCTCCTTGCCTTACTCCCCTTTCACCCTTGAAAAAGCCTCCATGAATACCATTCACGCTCACAACAAAGTGAGGAGTGGAAACACATTGCATAATCCAATCAATGAAAATAATTGGAAAACCTGCAGCAAGGAGGAATTCGTGGATTGATCCCCATCTGATCGAGTCAAAAGCTTTTTTAATGTCAATTTTGAAAGCCACACGTGGCGATATGTTTTTCTTTCCATATCCATTCAATAAGCTTTGCATGAGTAGGATGTTATGGGAAATAGAGCGTTTGGGAATAAATGCTGATTGCCCTAATCCTACAAGTTTATCAATAACTGTTTTCAAACGTTGCGAAATAATTTTTGAAATAATTTTATAAATAACATTGCAACAGGAAATAGGACGAAAGTCCTGAATTTTTTCCGGAATTGAATTCTTAGGAATCAAATTCAACACTGTGACGTTCCATTGCTTCAACATTTTTCTGTTTTGGAAGAATTCCAAAACCCCTTCGCTTACATCTTTACCCACTATTTCCCAGTTTTCTTTGAAGAAGTTCGCGTTGAAACCATCTGGCCCTGGGCTTTTATCCCCTTTCATCGAAAACACAGCTTTTCTAACTTCTTCCATACTAACTATTGTAATCAATTTGTTACCACTTTCTTCACTGATTTTCCTTTGCACAATCTGTTGAAGCAATCTTCGGTTGTCCTCTATTGTTGTGCTAGTTTCTGTTCCAATCAGCCTTTTGTAGAAACTTATTGCTTCCTCATGAACTGCTTTTTGTCCCTGTAAAACATCTCCATTTGAGTTTGTGAGCCTTAGGACCTGATTTTTGAAATTCCTTGATGAACATTTTTTATAGAAGAAAGAAGTATTCTTGTCTCCTAATGAAAGCCAATTTTCTCTAGATTTTTGCTTAGCAAAACTTTCCTCTTTAGAACAGAGGTCTCTGAATCGCGTAAGAGCCTCTTTTTCCTCTTCCCTGTTATAAGGTAGATTTGGGGCTCTTAGTGACTTGCTTTGTATTTCCTCTAGTTTCATTCTGGCTTCCTCTACTCTTTTAGAAATCCCACTATATTTTTTCCGGTCTAGTTTATTCAGCTTCCCTTTAAGTAATCTTAGTTTCTCACAAACTCTAAACATCTTTGTTCCATTAATTCTGATGTTCCAAGTTTCATTAAGGATTTTATTAAATTCTTCATCTTTCATCCAGAAGTTGAAGAACTTAAAGGGTCTTTTCTGTTTTTTCTCCTTTTCCCAAAAGAATTTCAAAGGGCAGTGATCAGATATACCTGGTTGCAAAACCTGTATTTGGCTTCTTGGGTAAAATTTCACCCATTTTTCATTCACTAGGCCTCTATCAATTCTGCTCTTTCTCATGTTGTCCGCCCCTCTTGTAGTTGACCATGAAAATAGATTACCTGAGAAAGACGGTTCAATGCAGTTTATGTCTCGAATGCATTCGTTGAAATCTTGCATGTCTTGTGTTATGTCTGTCTCAGGCTCTCTTTCATTCCTGAATCTTGTAACGTTAAAATCTCCCATAATAACCCATGGTTCGTCGTCCGTAATGCTTCTTCTTAAATCATTCCAAAGTGTCTTCCTCTCTGTCCCAGAGTTGCTTGCATAAACTACCGCAAAAAATATTTTTACCCTTGTCATCAAATTGATAACCTCTGTCAAAATAACTTGCTTGCTTTCAAAAAATTTCTTGATTTCAACCCTTCTTTTATCCCATCCTACCCAGATTCTACTTTTAATCCCATCAGAGTTATGAATAAATTCCCATTCTTCTTTGAAGCAACCTTGGGCAACATTCTCTATTTGACTTTGTCTGACTTTTGTTTCAATAATTCCAAATACTGTGATTTCATTCTTCTCTGCTATTCTTCTAACTTCTCTTCTTTTTATGGGGTCATTTAACCCTCTAATATTCCATGTCATTAAGTTCATTAATGAAAAGAAGATGTTCCAGCTTTACTTCCCCTTCCTTTACTTTTTCTTCCTTTCTGTTTTTCCCATATAGCAGGGCTATAAGGAATTGTATTTTCCTTAATTTTCTTACCTTCTTGTTTTGGGATTTTTGTGTTTCTCTGGTCAACTTTTTTTTGAATTGGAGATTGTACAGTTTCAATCGATTCAGCTTCCTCTTCTTTATCTTTCCCATTTCCTTCACCCACTTTCCCTTTCTTGCTTTCTCCCACACTTTCCCTTTCCACAACCTCTTCGTTATTGATTCTTGCTTCCAATTCAAGTTTCTTTGTTACCTCTTCATTCTCAGCCTTTGATTCTGAATCTCTTACCACTCTGTCTTCCTTCCCCTGTTCTTCAAAACCATGTTCTTAATTTCCTTCCTTATCTTGATCCTTCTGTTTACTCAATACTAATTCTTTAGTAACCATTTTCTGTCTTTCATTCTCAACCTTTTCCTTTTCCAACATTTCTTGTTCTTCTTTATGTTTCTTTTCTGTCTCTATCTTTGTCTCTTTCTTCTTCAATTATTTTCGGGCACTTGTAACAGACATGTTCGAATGTATTACAGTCAAAGCATCTATTCGGCCTCCACTCATATGAGATTCTCATAATTGTGGGTTCACCTTTTCTGTCTGTTACCGTCATCTGGTATGGAAGATTTGATCTCGGGTGTATCTCAATGCACATCCTAGCATAAGTCATATGCTCACCTTTTTCTGTAGTTGGGTCCATGTAGAGTGGACTCCCCAATAGGCTCGCAAAGTGACTTAATGCTTCAGGGTTATACATGTGGGGAGGGATGTTGCGCAATTGGAACCAGATTTGCGTAGTTTCTTTGGGCTTGCTGAAGAGGTTCATACCTTCTGTCCATTTTTCGAGTTTCATGTAGTTTTTTCCAACAAATGTGTGCCCATTGATCAAAATACGTTTGAGATCTGATCCTTCTTTGAATTTGAGAAAGTACAAGTCATGAATGTTTGATGTTACCTTTTCTAGACCATTTTCCCCCAATTGTTCCATTAGAGTTTTTTTGGTTACTAGAAATGGCACCTTATTTCTTCCGATGAAGTTTCCCACTATGACATTCTTCCATGAATTTACGCAGTTTTCCTCAACTTCTTGGGGTAGTTTGAATTCAAACGGGGAACCGATAATTTCAACTTTTGGCTTAAATGTTCCAAGAAAAATCTTTCCCCTCTCTTGAACTGGATTGTCAACTTTTGTTTCCCCTATGTTCTTCTGCCCTACATTCTGTTTCTGTTGTTCATTCTGCTCGTTATTCTGGTTTTGCCCTGTTTTCTGATCCTTCCCTTTAGTTTTTCTTTGTTCTTCAGCTTTCTTCCAGACCTGGTCTACATTCCAATTAGAATTGTTCTTGATGAAGTAGACTCTGGTTTTGGGGCATTTAGAGAGATCTCTCAAAGTTTCAACAGACCAGCTCACAATAGTATCGTACTCCTCTTTTTTGAGGAGATTCCAGTCTTGTAGGTAATGTAGGTTGAGCTGCTCTGTGTACTGTTGGCTTTTCTCTTTGCTTAAAACGATTTGACCTTTCTTTCCCAGTATCAATAATTTCGTTATCTGATTTCTAAGTCCTTTCAGATTGGCCCTTTCATTAAAACCAACCCTCCATTTCCTCGGGTCTGTTTCTTTACCCAATACTTTCGCTGCCATTCTTTGCATTTTTCCTGTTTCACCCAGATTTTCTGCATTAATTCTTTCTCTTCTCAATTCTTTCTGAATTATTTTCTCTGCTTCTTCGTCTGAGTCAGTTATCTCAATAGTCTCAAGTTGAATTTGATTCCCATTAGAATCCGAGTTAATGACCTGTGCATTTTTATTTCCTAGACTATTTTCCAGAACTACTCTATCTTTTCCTAGAACATGTCCTAGACTATCACAATCTAGGCTATCAGCATGTATTCCACTAACAGTTCTATTATCATTTTCATTCATCTCATGAGTGTTATTGGGATTGGTAAAAAACATACCTGGCGTGTTGACTGCAAAATCTTTATTATTGCTCTTGCTCACGTCAGTCAGATTTCCACCATTTCCTCCTGGCTTTGGAGACCCATGATTTTCAAAGAGGATATTCGTGTGATTCTCTCCTAAGCCTATGTGGAGGTTAGTTGCATTCGAATTTTCTATCTTAGGATCAGGGGAGCATGTGCTGGATTCACCCATTGCCCGATTAAGAGAGTTGGTCGGGCTTGTACCAACTGTTGACAAAGAGGGAATTTCCCGTACTGCTGAAGCTACAATGTTTGCAAAAGTCATATTTAAAGTGGCCGACACGGACGGATTCGTGTCAGCGAAGCTTTTAAAACCTTTATAGTACACATAGGTTTGAAATTGATTTCCTGATGTACTCTAGTCTTGACCGAGAGATCGATGAGTAGATTTAGTAGATTTCTGCGGAAAGACGACCCTTCCGACCGAGAGATGAAATCACGACGCACACAGAACACGGATTGCACAAATCGCACAGATGGCACAGTTCGCACGGCAACGAATGGTGTGTGATTTCTTTGCGACTGCAATCGAGGGTTTCTTCAACGACGATTACGACCGCGACGGCATGTCGCGGCACACACGGCACGCTGATCGCACAGTTCGCACTTCACCTAGGGTTTTGCCCTAATTTATTATTATGTAAAATGGGACAACGGATTAAGTATGTAGCCCGCAAACACACTTAATCATTTAACCAGGCGCAGAACTTGCCGCCCGACGGGCTCGAACCCAGGAACTTAGGGTTGGTATACACTTAATTATTTATTTGATAGAGAATCGAGTTTTTTTAATAAAATTTAATATATTTTAATTAATGTGATTATGATTAATATATATATATATATATATATATATATATATATATAAAGTGAAATAACTTAATTGTTTCATTATTTAAAAAATAATATAGTAGTAACTCATAAAATAATATATAATAATACTATAATTTAGGTCATACTTAAAAAATATTACATGTGAAATAAAATAATAAGAATTCATCATAAATTTATATATATATATATATATATATATATATATATATATATATATATATATATATATATATATATAATTTTTAATACAAATTTCTGGAGTCAAAGTTTGGATGAGAAGATGTTAACAAGTTTTATAAATATATGTTTAATTCAATTATGTTGTATTGATTTAACCATTACAAGTAAAATGAATATAAATTATGAAAAATGTAATAAATTATTTAAAATGTTATAATAATATTTTGTAATAATTATTATTTTCATAATTCATCCTTTTTAATAATTGTAAAAATTAAAAAATTTAAATAAATTTATTCAAATTTAATACAAAAGATGTGATTGAATTGAATTGTTTTTTTAGAAATGGGAAAAGAAATAAAATTATTTTATTACAACTTTTTAAATATTTATAAAATAAATATAAAAGTATAAGCTATTGAAAAGGCTCAAATAAAAATGTATTTTATAGAACATATGTGTTTGTTCGAAATTCGGATTGAGTTATTTGAATAACCTTAATAGAAAAATATAATAATAATTGATTTTGATTTTTAGTAAGGGAGAATTTTTTATGTTTTTTATAAAAAGGTTTAAAATGTATTTATATATAAATAAAATAAAAATTATTATAAATAAAAAATTAAATAAATAATATTTAAGTTTAAAATATTTAAATAATTCAAATCCAACCCAAATCGATCACGTGTTTTTTAATGAGATTTTAATGTGGTTTGTTTCATCGTGCTATTTCATTACAAGGAAGTTTTAGCAATTGAAATTTGTTATGGCTCCCATCAAATTTGTCATTATCTAATTGTCTAGTATTCATTAGTCATTTTAAAAAAATATAAAAAAATAAATTAATTTGATAAAAAGTTATCAAATAAATGAAACTAATTTGTCTTAAAAGATTCCTGGTCTAATAATATTTATTTTATCTTTATAGAAAACAACTAACATATGTCATCAAATATTTTCAGCTTACAGTTTTAAATTTGTTAATTTTTATTTTTATTTTTTTTTAGAGGAGTTTTTTATATTTTTATGTGGATTATGATTAATATATAAATATATATATATATAATAATAATAATAACAATAATTTGTTTCATATTTAAAAATAAAATGACAATGACTCGTACAAAAATATGATAATGTTAGAATTTAGGTCATAATTAAAAAATAATTTATATATTAAATAAAAAAATAAAAAAATACATCATAAATATATATATATATATATATATATATATATATTCAATTTTCAATATAAACAATATGAAATATTAATGTTTGTTTGAAAATGTGAATAGCTTAAGATAGTTTGGTGGGTTTGAGAGAATGTATTTATATATCTTTATTGTTTTTTAATGGATAATTTAGTTAAAGAGAGTAGTAGAATTTCAATAATATCGATCATCCTTTGTGAATTCTGCATAATCGTTATTATATAGCTTGATATTATAGTATTAATAAAATATTAGTTAATTTAAGTATTATTAATAAAAGAAAAATTATTTTCAGAATTTTTATTATGTTCACTCGTATATAATAAGGTATCCAATCATAAAATCATATATAATGTTTCAATTCAAGTTATCATTTAAGTTGGTGTTTCGAAATGTAACCGTTCTTTTTTGTTCGTTAAGATTGTCAATCAAACATGGCATACACTTTTCAAACTTTTTGGAGTGAAATAAACAATAATTTGTAAAATATTTTTCAATTCAAAATGATTTATTTTTCCTTTCTAGAGTGATTATTGATTTATTAAACATTTTTTTAATACTTTCTTAAGGAAATGTAATTATTATGATAATACTATTCGATTTTTCCACCTAATTAAACATTTCAGACTTAGCCTTAACATTTTAAGTGTTTCGAATAATTATATTTTCTTTTCTTTGTTCACAAGTTTTACAAGTAAAATGAAATAAATTTGTTTACCTAAAATAAGTGATAGAAGGCAAAGAATGTTTAATGTGTGTGATATGAACTTCTCCCATCTTCTTAAAATTTAAGGTTGAAGAGAAAATGAAAAACAATATCTTCTTAAATAAGATGAACTCTAAATTAAAATAATTAATCAATCATAATGATCCTTATTTTCTTAATCTAATAAAGTGATAATAAAATCTTAGAATAATATATTGTAATAATTGTTTTTTAATAACTCATTTTTTAAAAATAATTAAATGTAAAAAGTAAAAGTAAATTTATTGAAATTTAATATAAAATATGTTATTGAATTAAATAAATAATTAAAAATGAAAAGACAAGAAAATAAATGTTTTTTTAATAAAATTTTATATTATATTACAGCTTTTAATATATTATTTTAATAAGTTAAAACAGTTAGATTACAAAAAGTCACTATTAAACATGATTTCATATATATATTAGTCCCTTGATTTTGACAATTTTTTAAAAACAATATTATGATTAATCTTAAAACGTTCCTAATTAGGCAATACATTGTAAAGAATATCTTGGTTGGATGAAAAATTATCAAAATAAATAATATTTTGTAATAATTATTATTTCATAATTCATCATTTTAAAAATTGTAAAAATTATAAAATTAAATTAAATTTTTTCAAATTTAATAAAAAAAAAGATGTGATTAAATTGAATTATTTTTTAAAAAAATGGAAAGTGAAAGAAAAAATTATTTTATTACAACTTTTTTAATATATTTAAAAAAATATAAATGTATTATAGAAAAAGTTCAAATAAAAATGATTTCACATGATTAATAACAAACTTTTGTTCGGATTGAATTATTTAATAACATGTACATAGAGAAAAATAATGATTTATTATAATTTTAAGAAAATAATGATTTTTTTTTGTGAATTTTTTTTTTTAAAAATTGTATATATAAATAAAATAAAATTTTAAAATAAATGTTATTTTAATATTTTTTTAAGTAAATTGAATAATTTGATAAATTAAAAAAAAATAAAATAATGTTAGAATAGTTTAAGTTATTTCTGAAAGCATTTGAAGTTTGTTATGGTTCCATTAAATTTGTCTGTATCTAATTTTCTAGTTTTCATTAGTTATTTTAAAAAGTAAAAAAAATTGTTATGGTTAATCTTAAAGCGACTTATTTGTGATATAATTTTTTTTCAAACTAGTATGAATCAATATTAATAATCTCTAACTTTAATTTAAAACATTTTAAATAACAATCCAATTTGTTGATTTTTAAAAATTACTTTTTGTGATTTGAATTATTTTAGTTAAGTTAGTTATACGATATCATAAAAGATATAAAAAAATGATTTAATCAAAATTTATGAAATAAATAAAAATAATTAGTCTTAAAATATTTGTAATCTAATAATATTTATTTTATCTTTATAGAAAACAATAAAATCATGTTAGCATGTTCATCAAATATTTTCAGTTTACATATTTAAATTTGTTGATTTTCTTATTCTTCTTTTTATTTTATTTTTATAAAAGAGTGTTTTATTGCTATATAATATATTTTCATTTGGATTATTATTAATATATATATATATATATAATAATTTGTTTTATTATATAAAAAATAAACTGACAATGAGTCGTCCAAAAATATGATAATGTTAGAATATATATATATATATATATATATATATATATATATATATATATATATATATATATATATATATATATATAATTTTCAATAAAAACAATATGAATTATTAATGTTTGTTTGAAGATTGAATAGAAGAAGATATAACTTTTATATTTTGTTTAGAGAGAATAGTATAATTTTCAATAATTTCCATCTAGATTTGAAAACTAACCACTTATAATAAAATATTAATTTATTTATGTATTATTAATAATAAAAAAATTATTTTCATTTTCAGAATCTTTATTATGTTATAACTAAATATATTAAACTAAGTACTGATACAATAATTTCATATTTACAATAAAATAACTAATTATAATTTTAAATATTTACAAGACAACAGGTATAAATATTATTTCGCCTCAATTAATTTAAAATCTTTCCTTCTTCACTCCAATATGCCATTAATTCTAATCATAAAACCATATATAATGTTTCAAATCAAATTATCCTTTATTTGGTGTTTAGAAATGTAACAAATTTTAGTTTTGTTCATAAAATTGTCAATCAAACCAGACATACACTTTACAAACTTTTTGTAGTGAAATAAACAATAATTTGTAAAAAAAATTCAATTCAGAATGAGTTCTTTTTCTTTTATAGAGTGTTTATTGATTTATTAAATATTTTTTTTAAGTATTTTTTTAATTTTTCCGCCTAATTAAACATTTCTGACCAAGTATTAACATTTTAAATGTTTGAAATATTTATATTTTTTTATCGTTGTTCGCAAATTTTTAAATTACGTTCGAAAACAAACCATAAAAACAAAAAAATATAAATATAAGACAACAAATATATCAATTAAATATATCAATTAAATATATCAATTTAGTGGTGCTCGAAAAAGGATCTTATTTTTGTTTTCTCCATATTACAAATATCAATTATCCTTAGGCGGCGGTAGAGCTGGGGAATCACAATTCCAAAAGCATTCACAAGTTTGTGTATCGTTTTGATAAGGCGAACATTTGGGAATTGCGCCGGTATCCTTATACATTTGATCGCAAAGTATTTTACACAAATAGTTACACGCAAAGCTCTTTGGAATGTATGCCCCAAAACCGTAACATTGTCTCTTATCATTCCCCTTCGACGAGACATCAAACTCTATCATCTTTTCTTTGCTCTCTCTGTAGTCTTCCTCCATATGTTTTGTAGCTCCCGTCGCTATAATCATTTTGTAACATTATGAGATAGATAGAGACACGAATACTTAATTTATACAAATTTTATGAAAATATATCTAAATACGTTATGTCGAAAAATATTTTCTCATATTAACTAACATCCTAATAATAAACTAAAGGCATATTTCTTCATTATGCATGTATGGATGAACCATTACAAGTAAAATGAAATAAATTTGTTTACCTAAAATAAGTGATAAAACATAAAGAATGCTTAATGTGTGTGATATGAACTTCCCCATATTCTTAAAATTTAAGGTTGAAGAGAATGTGAAAACAATATCTTCTTAAATAAGATGAACTCTAAATTAAAATAATCAATCAATCATAATGATCCCTATTTTCTTAATCTAATAAAGTGATAATAAAATCTTAAAATAATATATTGTAATAATTGTTTTCTTAATAAACCATTTTTTAAAAATAATTAAATGTAAAAAGTAAAAGTAAATTTATTGAAATTTAATATAAAATATGTTATTGAATAAATAAATAATTAAAAATGAAAAGAAAATAAATGTTTTTTTAATAAAATTTTATATTATATTACAACTTTTAAAATATTATTTTAATAAGTAAAAATAGTTAGATTACAAAAAGTCACTATTAAACATGATTTCATATATATATTAGTCCCTTGATTTTGACAATTTTTTTTAAAAAATATTATGGTTAATCTTAAAACGTTCCTAATTAGGCAATACATTGTAAAGAATATTTTGGTTGGACGAAAAATTATCAAAATAAAATAATATTTTGTAATAATTATTATTTTCATAATTATCATTTTTTAAAATTGTAAAAATTATAAAATTAAATTAAATTTATTCAAATTTAATATAAAAGATGTGATTAAATTGAATTATTTTTTTAAAAAATGGAAAGTGAAAGAAAATATTATTTTATTACAACTTTTTTAATATATTTAAAAAAAATATAAGTGTATTATAGAAAAAGCTCAAATAAAAATATTTCACATGATTAATAACAAACTTTTTTTCGGATTGAATTATTTAATAACATGTACAGAGAGAAAAATAATGATTGATTATAATTTTAAGAAAATAATAATTTTTTTTGTGAATTTTTTTTAAAGATTATATATATAAATAAAATGAAAATTTAAAATAAATGTTATTTTAATATTTTTGTTAGTAAATTGAATAATTTGATAAATTAAAAGAGAATGAAATAATGTTAGAGTACTTTAAGTTATTTCTGAAAGCATTTGAAGTTTATTATGGTTCCATCAAATTTGTGTGTATCTAATTTTCTAGTTTTCATGAGTCATTTTAAAAAGTAAAAAAAATTGTTATGGCTAATCTTAAAGCGACTTATTTGTGATATAATTTTTTTTAAACTAGTATGAATCCATAGTAATAATCTCTAACTTTAATTTAAAACATTTTAAATAATAATCAAATTTGTTGATCTTTAAAAATTACTTACGGTAATTTGAACTATTTTAGTTAAGTTAGTTTGTTCATATACAATATCATAAAAGATATAAAAAAAAATGATTTATTCAAAATTTATGAAATAAATGAAAACAATTAGTCTTAAAATATCGTTATCTAATAATATTTATTTATCTTGATAGAAAACAATAAAATCACGTTAGCATGTTCATCAAATATTTTCAGTTTACATATTTAAATTTGTTGATTTTCTTATTCTTCTTTTTATTTTATTTTTATAAAGGAGTGTTTTATTGTTAAGTAATATATTTTCATTTGGATTATTATTAATATATATAATAATTTGTTTTATTATATAATAATGTTCATCAAGTTATATGAATTATTAATGTTTTTTTTAAGATTGAATAGAAGAAGATAATTAAAACTTTTGTATTTTGTTTAGAGAGAATAGTAGAATTATCAATAATCTCCATCTGGATTTGAAAACTAACCAATTATAATAAAATATTAATTTATTTATGTATTATTAATAAAAAAAATTATTTACATTTTCAGAATCTTTATTATGTTATAACTAAAAATATTAAACTAAATACTGATACAATAATTTCATATTTACAATAAAATAACTAATTATAATTTTAAATATTTACAAGACAACAGGTATAAATATTATTTCGCCTCAATTAATTTAAAATATTTCCTTCTTCACTCCAATATGCCCTTATTTCTAATCATAAAACCATATATAATGTTTCAAAACAAATTATCCTTTATTTGGTGTTTAGAAATGTAACAATTTTTAGTTTTGTTCCTAAGACTGTCAATCAAACCTGACATACACTTTTCAAACTTTTTGTAGTGAAATAAACAATAATTTATAAAATATTTTCAATTCAAAATGACTATCAGCTATAATATACTATAATATAAAAGGTGACATATAATATTTTTTGTTTGAGAGTTTGCTAAATTTCTTGATTATTTTATAGGGAATGAGTTTTTTTAGTAGGATATAATATATTTTAATGTGGATTACAATCATTATATTTATATATATATTTATATATGTATTTATTAAAAGTAAAATAAATTGTTTCATTATTTAAAAAATAATAAGAACATGGCTCATAAATATTTAATTATAAGAAACTTGTTTTTTTATAAAATTTAAACAAACATGATATTTTAGGGGAAAAAAAAAAAAAAAAAAAAAAACTAATGATTATTGAGCTCGATTTGAGACTATGTGTTGTGTCATATTTATTTATTAATGAGAAAGAATGCAGTGATAATATATATTTTTTTAATAAATGAGAGTTAGCATGAGATTCCTACTATTATGACCCTCCACTCAGGTCCGGTCTGGAGAGGTAGGCAGCCTAGGCCAGGGCCTAGGACCAAAAAGGGGTCCATTTTTTTTATATGCTAGGTATTAGTAAGAATTTTTAGTTTCTTATTCTTTAATTTTTTTTATTATGTTAGATTTTTTTGGCTCATGACTCTATAGCCCAAATAGAGAAACAAACTAACACTATCAGAACAAAAAATTGAAAACCTTACTGTCTGTCTCACTATCTTGTCTCTCTTAGTCTCTGTAAAGTCTCTATCTAACACTCGATGGGAAGCTCGTGTTAAAAGCATTAAAGCACTCAGATTTCAAGCTCCTCAGGTAAGGAAAGCTTTGCTTGAATTGTATAATATTTGTGATGATGTTAAATCAAAGAGTGAATCTGAAAGTTTGGCATTAATGATTGAAAATTTTGAAATTTATACTTGATATGGTTATTTGGTTTGAAATCTTGTTTGCTATAAATATGGTTAGTAAGAAAATTCAGTCCTCATCTATGTGTATTGATTCTGCCATTAATCAATTGGAAAGTTTAATTGCATTTTTTGAGAAGTTTCGAATAGATGGGTTTGTCTCTAGTTTAATTATTGCAAATGATATTGCATGTGAAATGGACATAGATCATGTTTTTTCGACTAAACGTGTTAAGAAGATCCCTAGAAAATATTTTGATGATAATACTTCTAATGTTGAACAACAATCGCCAGAAGAATCTTTTAGGATCAACTATTTTTTAGTATTGGTTGATATGCCTCTTGCATCCCTAAAACATAGGTTTGAACAATTGAATGAGTTTAATGACTTATTTGGGTTCCTTATGAATTTTGGAAAGTTGAAGGCATTGAATGAAAGCTAATTGAAAGAAAAAGTGTAGCACATTTTGTAATGTATTTTCTCATGAAGGTACGTGTGATGTTAATTTGAGTGATTTGTTTTCTGAACTAAAAATACTACAAGTTGCTTTACCTAGTTTGGATATGCCCGCTGCTGAAATTCTTGATTTTGTAATGTCAATAGATTGCTATCATAATGTCTCTATTGTATATCGAATTTTACTAACATTGCCTGTTACGGTATCTTCTGCTGAAAGAAGTTTTTCTAAGTTAAAATTATTGAAAAACTATCTAAGATCTTCGATGTCTCAAGATAGATTGAATGGACTTGCTATTTTATGTATTGAAAAGCGCGCTAGCGCGCTACGGCTTACGCAGTTGATCGGATCAGATAGCCCTTCGGGCAACCAACCGCACATACAATGTAATTCCGATCAACAAGATTTTTTGGAATATATTGATTACGATACAATTATCAATGATTTTGCATCTAAAAATGCAAGAAGAAGTCACTTCCGTTGACAATTTATGTTGATCTTTGTAGATATTGGAAGGTTATTGAAGATCAACGGTGAAACACAAGTGAAGTTTATGCGTAGGGCCCCAATTTCGTGTTTTCGCCTAAGGCCTAAAAAATCTCAGGAACGGCACTGCCTCCACTTAAACTAAATGCGTTTTCAGATGGAATCGAATTCATGATATTTTAGTCTCTTAAGCCGACTACCTTGATGAGATCGAAATGCAGTAATAATTCTCGTAGCCTATAATTGAACAATATGCCATATTTATTTAAGAATTTATTTTTTCCTAATCATGAACAAAAGCAAGACAATAAGTTAAGCACATCACATCTACAATATAAGATCTTGTTTTAATATATATTTAATATTATATATATTTATTTATTTTTAAAGTAAGAAATAACATGATATTCAATATTGTATATTAATTCTTTTTTATAAAAAAAGTAATAAAATATTTGTCGTTGTTGATTAATAAAAATACTAAAGTGGGTCAAATGGTGTAGTTGTTTTTTTTTTGAAAAAAACGACTTAGCGTCATTTCATTAAAAATTTCCAAAATAGGAAAAAACCCACGAGTTTAAGAGATCATTCTAGACAGGCCTAGAATAATTTTGAAGTCGTAACATTCTAAATAAAAGCTAAAAAGCTAAAAACGTAAATGAATTATTTTATTACAATGCTTTCAATTCTAGTGAGTTTAAAAAATGGTAAATTCCAGTTCCTACAGATATTCCAGTTCTGCTCCGTGCTTGGAATTCTTGTCCACGTTTCCGCGAGGGCGTTGCAATCTGATATAATATCTTTCCATAATTCTTCAACGCTCCTGCAGGTTTTACCATATATCCTTGCATTCCGTTCTTGCCAAATGTTATACACCACTGCTCCAAAGCCGCACTTGAACACACTTGTTGCAAATCTATTTCCATTGGCTTTGAGTAGTGTTGCATCTTTGATTTCATTCCATTCGCTCGGGAAACTGATCAACTCCAGGCTTTTATAGAATCTGTCCCAAAGCTCTGAAGCAATACAACAGCTCTCCAATAGGTGATATATGGTTTCTTCATTTCCTCTGCATAGAAGACAGTTCGTGTCCGGGATGCTCATATACTTGTTGATACGATCACGAGTGCTGTGTCTTTCCCAGAAGGCGAGCCATAGGATGAACTGGTGTCTAGGGATAATCTTCGTTGACCATACAAGAGGAGTCCATTCTACTTTTTGTGTTTTTTCCCGTGTTACCTCCCATATTTTCTTCAATACCAGCTTCCCATTATCCTCAGCTTTTCATTCATGAATATCCGGTCTGTCGTGTAGTTGTATGTTACTTATATGATCAAGTATCCTCTATCCTTCTGGATTTCTTCTTAGGAGTGAGTCCCAATTCGCGTATTTAATGTCTTTGATTTCTGCTTATGTGCAGTACCTTCTGATGCGTGTATTTTGAAACTCCTCCTTGTGGATGATAGGCTAGTTTTCGAACCAGGGGACGTGCCAGAATAGAGTGTCTTTCCTGTCCCCTAATCGGATGTCATAAAGATCTGCAATATCGCTTCTTAGTTTAAGAATCTTTTTTAGAGACCAGCTCATACCTTCATGAATTTTGCAGGTCCATATATTGATTTCGTTTTTTATAAACCTCGTATGCACCGATTTGATCCATAGTGACTCCTAATTGCGCTCCAAAGCCCACAGATGCTTGAAGGTGAGAGCATTGTTCCACTCCATATAGTTCTTCAAGCCGATGCTTCCCTCGTCCTTCGGTTTGTAGAGAGCGGTCCATTTGCCTTTTTTTCCTCCTCTTTCGCTACTGCCCGAGATAAAGTTCCTCATCAGTGTATCGAGCTCCTTCATTACCTTCTTCAGAATGACCATTTGCTGCGCCCAGTAGCCAACTATGCCCATGACCACGGTTTTGATAAGTTCGATCCTCCCTGCATAAGAAAGTTTTTTCGCTGCCCATCTAGATATCGTATTTTTACCTTTTCAATCAGCGACTTGTAGTGTGAGATCTTGATCTACTTCGCGGTTAACGGAATTCCTAAGTACCTTACGGGAAAACTGCCTTCCTTGATGTCCATAATGTTGAAGATGTCCTACTTCGTTTCGTCATTCATGCCTCCATAAAATGTCACACTTTTGCTTTCATTAATAGTTAAACCTGTAACCTCAGAAAAGAACGTTAGTGCAGCCCTAATAGTTTTAATGGAATCAATGTCTGTGTGCGCTAGAATGAACAAATCGTCAGGAAAGCATAAATGGGTTACCTCCTCTACCTCACAGAATGGGTGAAAGATGTATGGACGATTCTTTCGGAACATCGTGAAGATGCTCTCAAAGATCACCATGATAACTACAAAAAGTAAGAAGAGAGGGGGTCCCCTTGCCTTTCCCCGTTTTCACCCTTGAAATAGACTTCGTGGACTCCATTGACGCTAACAACAAAGTAGGATGATGAAATGCACTGCATAATCCAATCAAAAAAAATCATAAGAAAAACAGATACAACCAGAAAGTCTCGAATGACTTTCCATCTAACAGAGTCGAAAGCTTTCTTGATATCTATTTTGAAAGTCACTCTCGGTGATATTTTCTTATTCCCGTAGCCTTTTAAAAGGCTCTGTATGAGAAGAATATTATGAGAGATTATTCTACCGGGGATGAATGCAGATTGGTTAAGATTTATAATTTTTCCTATAATATTTTTAAATCGTTTAGAAATTATTTTTGAAATTATTTTATAAATCACGTTGCAACAGGAAATTGGTCTGAAATCTTATACTTTCTCGGGTACCGCTGTATTCCATTGCTTTAACATCTTCCTGTTCTTGAAAAACTCTAGAACCCCATCAGTAACGTCTTTACCCACAACCAACTAATTGTCTTTGAAGAACTGTGCATTAAACCCATTAGGACCCGGGCTTTTATTCCCATCAATACTAAATAGAGCTTCTTTAACCTCAACCCTCGTGACCACCCTTATCAACTCGCGACTATCTTCTGATGAAATTTTCCTATCAATAATCTAATACAAGGTATTCAGGTGACTTTGATGATGCTTTCTTGTACCCATAAGCTGCTTATAGAAATCGATAGCCAAATCTTGTACACCCTTTTGACCCTGAACATATTCACCATCATCATTCTTCAGCATGTATACATTGGTTCTCGTGTTTATAGCCTTGCATTTTCTGTAGAAGAAAGCTGTGTTTTTGTCACCCAACGAGAGTCGGCTCTGTCTTGATTTCTGTCTAATAAAATTCTCTTCAAGAAGACTCAGCTTCCTGAAATTTTCAAGCACATCCCTTTTTGTTTCATTGAGTTGTTCATCATTATCACCCCTTAATAACCTTTTCTGAACTTCTTCCAGTTCTTCTCTAGCAACCAGAACTCTATTTGAGATATTGCTGAACTTTTTCTTGTCAAAGCTTTAGAGATGATTCTTCAAGAGTTTAAGCTTCTCAGAAACCTTGTACATGTTGGATCCCCTAACATCTGTAGACCATACGCTTTCGAGAATACCCTTGAATTTGTCGTTTTCCATCCAGAAATTGAAAATTTTAAAGAGTCTTTTGAACCTTTCTTCCTTTTCCCAGAACAATTTAATCGAGCAATGATCAGATATACCAAGATTCAGAATATAAAGTTGACTTCTCGGAAATTGGTTAATCTAGTTCACATTTACCAGACATCTGTCAATTCTACTTCTTCTAATTTGCTCATTCCCTCTCGTAGAAGACCAAGTGAAAAACTTTCCAGAATTGGTGGGCTCGATACAACCCCTATCTCTGATACAGTCATTAAAGTCAATCATATCCTGAGTTATTTCAGATTCTGGACTACGATTAGATTCGTTTCTGGTTACGTTGTAATCATCAATGACAGTCCAAGATTTATCACTACCGATCCAGTTTTTAAGACAGTTCCAGAAGAGTCTTCTGTCAGTGCTTGAGTTGCTAGCATAGACAATAGCAAGATTAAACAGGATTCGTGTGATTCTATCTTTAACCTCCACTAGGATTGCTTGATCATTCAAAAAGAGATCCCTGACCTCAGCAACTTTATTATCCCGGATAACTCAGATTCTTCCCGTTTTGTCATTTGAGTTGTGAATGATTTCCCAACTGCTATCAATACACAGCTTGCTAACCTTCTCAACGTTCCGACTTTTGACTTTTGTCTCAAGAATACCCATAATAGTGATCTTCTAGTTCTCAATGATCTCCTGATTTCTTTGCATTTCATAGGGTCATTGAGTCCCCTTATGTTCCATGTCACTATATTCATGAATGGATATAAGTGTTGGGTTCCTGATTTTCTAGACTGTCCTAGACCTCTTCATTAGAGAAATCGTAAGCATCACTTGTCTCGTTATCATCAATGGCTACAGCTTGATTACATGGAATACTATTCACATTGAGTGGGTGTTGTCTCACATAGATCTCATCTTCTCCCGTTATAGAGTCGGTGGCTTCTGGATGCAGGATCTTTCTGCTCTGTCTTCGCTTTTCAGCTTGTTCTTCTTTAGTAAGTCTTTTTTTACTTTGAACCTCTTCACTACTGGATTCATGTATGTTATCGATTTTAATTCTACATACTTCAGAACCAAGGCTCACTGTCTTATTCAAGACCAAATTGTCTTCTTCTGCAGTTGATCTTTTAATTTCACAAAACCCAAGATTTTCCAGTTCATTCTCAAGAGCTTCTTTATTGCTTGTTGGTTTTTCAATATTTTTTTGCCCAAGATTTTCTTGTTCATTATCTCAAAAGGTGGCTCTGAGCCCATGGATCGGGTCATTTTGAATTCTGATGACATTGCTTTTTTGGTTCCTGCTTGCATCCCTAGAATTGTGAAGAGTGGACTCAGGACCTATTGGAGTACTATCAGACCCAATTTTGCTTGTTTCATATGGGTCAAGTATTCATCGTTCCATAGATCTTTGAATTCCAAAAACTTTAGAATCGGAACATTTTTCATCAGGATCGATAGTAGCAAGTCCGATAGCTTGAGTAGTATCCGGATCAGCAAATCCAGGACCAGACTTAACATGGTCAATATGGCTAGGTATGGTAGCATTATGAGAAGCTCTAAGACTGGTGTGGCTATGTCCAACTTTATCAGGACCGATATCCTAACCAGGATCGACGTTTTGAATATGACCTATTCTTGAGAAAATAGAATCCCTAGGATTGGTGCCCTAAACATGACCGGTAGGATCAGCGTTAGCAGGGCCAGCATGAACCCTTACCCACTTCATTCTTTTTCCTATCTTCTTCCTTACCCTTATATGTTCTTGCTTTTGGTTGTCCATCCTATCATTATCAGTGTGTTAATTGATGTTAAGTTCAGACTTATTCACATTTCTCTCATTCTGAGTCGGGTTAGAGTCATTGATACCGCCTTCTTGAGCATTATTATTGGTCTTTGATTTTAGATTATTATTGACTGGACATTTATTTATAGTGTGTGTGAAATTGCTACATCATATACATCGATTGATGTAGTTGTTTATATTTACTAGGCCACGGCTCTTATCCACCAAACATTTACTATATCATTTAATAAATAAAATAACTTTAAAACCCTAAATACTACTCATTTACAGATTTCAGTGTTCTCCCACCTCAAGTTATTCATCAGTTCACCTACATTCCTCTCCGCCTACTGAACTCTTCCCCTTGTCTGCCCTATATCCTAAATTAGGGTTTACGAATACTGTTAGGATCGGGGACGCCCTTGGAGGACCGGGGTGTTTCCGGTTTCAGTAAGGGTGGCCGCTTACAACACACACAACTCTTTGGTGATAGTCCGGTTAGAGACTATAACCGTTCTCAGCACTGCACAAACTGTCACAGACTCTTGAACCGGGTTCAAGGGCGGAAATGTCTGTTTCAGGTTAAAGCAACGAATGCGACTTTAGATGATGTTTTAGAAGGAGTCGGTTTTATGGATGTGAGTGACCGGTTTTAGGAGTATGATTAGTTTGAAGTTAGGCTGAATAATAAAAGCAAAGGAAAGAACACGAGACAAGGATTTGTTTATGGATGTTCGGAGCAAACCCTCCTACGTCACCCCTTCTTCTCAGGTTATGAGAAGGATCTCCACTAACTTTTATAGTTAACAACAGTACCTCCGGTCGAGCCCAACTTCGCTACTCGTCGGTTACACCAAACTCACACTTTGATGTAATACAACAACTCAACACAACAACACACAAAGGGCTTCCGGTTTTAGACACACCGGTTTTGGAATAAAACAGTTTATCTCTCTAGAACTTAATGCTTTTCGTAATTTGTAATGGACAATTTTCAGAATTGATGATGCATTAAATGAAGACGTTTGATCTTCCTTTTATAGCTGAAAGTAGCCAACGGTTACTTTCTTCTCTCTCCTGCGGATTGGTCGATCATTATCACGCCTGATGCAGAAAGGTTGCTTGCACGCTTCATTTTTCTCAACACCTGGCAGTCATGCAGGTAGCTCTGAGCAGAAGATGACGTAACCGGTTTTCAGATCTGGACACGTGTTGGGCATGCACCTCCGGTTGTCAACTTCGGATCAATAAAGCATCATTGCTTTCCTCGCATGCTTCCGATCGGATCTGATCTTCTTTTATTCTTTCAAGACACGTTTCTTCCGTCATGGTACGTCACTCTTGTAGTTTGAATCTTCCGGCTTTTGTTCTGAACCTTCCGGTTTTTGTGTCTTGTGCAGTATGATCCGGCTGGTATGTAAGTTTTTGTCTTGGCTAACTGGTCGCTTGAGAAAGTGAAAACCGGTTCCTCTGATCTTTAACTTAATCACTTGAAACTGGTTTCTTTGAAGTATAGTAGCAACCGGTTTTGATACGCCAACCGGTTCATACGGTTTTGATCTGTACCTGCACATGAAAGTTGACGACTGTTTAGTTCGTCTGGCCGGTTCCAAAAATTAACTTACTTAATTTTTCTATCAATTTCTCCCCTTTTGATTATTTAGAATAAATATTCAAAAATTGTAATGTGTGGCCGGTTTAAAATTAATCTACTTAATTTTTCTATCAAATACAATGCTTCTTTCTTCTTCTTGCACGCTTCTAGATCGCCGCACAAGAGTTTCTTCAACATTCATCATCAACAAACTACGAATGTCTAGGTAAACAAATTAGGTTGTATATGTTTTACATGTCTTTTATATAAAATATAATCCTCTAAAAGATTGTCACATTACAATGCTAGAGATATGTTCCTATTTGTAGATAAAGGTGGAATTTATTCCTATTTGTAGACAAATGAAGAATGTGAATATTTGATCGATCTTCTTAAGCTTAACATGCAGAAGTCATATGTAGTAGATAGTTAAACTGGAAAGAGCAAAGATAGTAGGTGCGTATAATGACCTCTTAAGACTTGATATTTTGTTCTCTTGATACGGTTTCCTAGTATTATGTTCATTGTTATATTAGATATTCAACACATTCTTCCAATGTATGGTGCGTACGAGCTCTACTACTTTTTTTCCAAGAGAACATCATAAGACAATCCGTAAAATTGAGTAAGAGATTGCAGATTTCACTTTTATACTTTTGTGGATAAATCAACATGATAATGGAACAATTAAGTTTACCCTAATATTATAAATTCTCCAAAATTATTTGGATGGTCTATCACTATAAGATTTACTTGTTTTATTTTATTTTTATAATAAATTTGTTGCATTCATGGTTAATTTGGCTCTATATAACTGACCGAACATAATGAGGCCTTCAATTTCTTCACTACGAGGTGGGCCAGAAGTATAAACCAATTTAATTAACATTTGGTTTATCAACCTTGTCCAGCTGTTTTAGTTTCTTTTTTTTTAGGAATATCATTGTATATTGCTCTAATTTTTAAGGAGGTGAGACTGTTTTCCGTAGCCAAAGAAAATTATAGTGATGTGCCTTGGCGGAATGAACTATTAGAGTGTGGAAAAGGACTTTCTGTTAAACCACAAATGGGAGATGCGCTCTTCTTCTAAAGCATGAGGCCTGATGTCACTCTCGATCCTTCAAGTTTACATGGTTGATTATTCTTTTTGCCTTCATTATTAATATCTCGTTAAAATTGTTCAGAAAATTGTATAACATATTGAAATTCCGTGATTTAGGTGGCTGTGCAGTTTTTAAAGGCAACAAGTGGTCATCCACAAAGTGGATCTGTATTCATGAATACAAAGTTTAATGGATGGGTATCAAAGGTAAACCTTATTCTATCATAGTATCAATATGTTTGAAAATCTCCCAGATTTTATGGAGTTTGAAAATATTTTCTTGAGTTTCTTGATATGTTGTAGAATACAAAGCTTATTCATATGTGAATGCTTTTATTAGAGTTTCTTATTTGCCTTTGTTTTGTTTGCTTATACTCATGTGCTATCAGTTCTTTCAGAATTCATGCTTTATATGTTTCAGGTCGATAAAATGAGGCATGGTTTCAAATCATCCCCAACTCATATCCGCAATATACTTACATGTTAAAGGTGAGAGATTGTATTTACATGGATACACTAATAATAGATATGAATGTTTTAGAGGATAAATATGTCTTAAGTTTGATGATATACTTATTAATTTAGTTTTCTTTTGATGAATAACAAACTTCCACATTATGTCTATGTTAGGTATGTTTTAGAAATGTTCTGTTTTATTAATGGAAATTCATTTGAGTAAAAAAATATATTGAACGAACTAGATAAACAGAATATTAAGAGAATGTATAAAGTTAGTACAAATAATGATCTATTAATATCAGTTTAAAGAATATAAAGATTTTAAAGAAGATGTATGTTGAGGAATTCGATGAATGGTGTGAGAGGTGCAGTTATCCATGTGATTACAAATCACAAATTTAAATATAATCTTCAAATACTACGAGTTCTAAGAAATTATATAATAGAAAGTTCTCTTGATTTGTTTATACTAAGATTCTAAAGTAAAAGTGATTTACTAATTGGTTAGTATCGTTTGACTTATGATGTATCTATTGTTGTTTCTATAAAACTATCATAGACGTCTGTTGAAATAATGAGGAAGTTCTTTGAAAAGATTGCACAAATGTCTAATTCTTATTTTTGTGCTGACAAAGATGTTACTTCTATAGTTATAATGTACTGTTTTTAAAATTATTTTATGGTTCCATTTTGTATTGTGTGTTTATTTCTTCCTTGCTACACAGAGATTTAATGTACATATTGTTCAAATATTTGTCCATTTCTATGGAACTATGAAGATGATGAGAATATGGAAGAGACAGTGGGTAAAATTGGTATTTGGTAGATGTTGAGATTATGAACCAACATAAGAAAGATTTGAAATAGAACAGGGTCGTGAGTAATATTACTAGATCAAGAATAATTAGTTATAGATATTGGAGTGGTATATTCGTTCTAGTTGCTGCTTGAAAGTTGTCATAAATGGTGATAGGAAATAATTATTAGCACCACGACCCATGAAATTGAATACTATAAAGAAGAGTAGAAGAGCTCCTAAGATAGTTCCTGACTTTAAAGACTCCTTTGGGGATGGCTACCGAATCTTCACATAATAGTCTTAAGGTGATCCCATATATAATTTCTAGAGTCAAAATAGAACAAAACTACAGAAATATCAACTTTAATTTGTATAATAATAATAATAATATAATTATTATTATTATTTAAAAAATCACTAATTTATATATTGTTCATGAACATATGGATTGTTTGATGTAGACAAAGATGAAACATATGGGAAAGATAATGATAAAATAGGAAACCCACTGGTATGATATTCTTTAGCTGATGTTGTCTTTCAAATAATAGAAGATCCCAAATTTTTTATTTGGGATAGTGTGTTTTTTCTCTTTGATGTATATCATTTTGTATATTTGTTTGTTCATCCACATTGTACATTCTAAACAGTTTGTAGTTTGATTATATATTTGACAGTACTATTATTTTGATATATAGGTAATCTAGAAAACCATCTTGAACCTGGTAAGTTAATTTGTCAAATATCATTTTTTTTTATATGTGTAATTTTAGTTTAGGATCCAACTAAAGTGAGCTCTTAAGTAATACCATCACCCTGAAATTACTAATAAAGTTTGATAAGACAGGTAATAATACATTTTGAATAAGAAGTGGTGTGTTCTTTTATAGTTATTTAATTGGGTTTTAGTTCATATTTTGGGCTTATCTATTAAGTATATTATCACATTAACCCTTTTTAGTTGGAGAGGCTATTAACTACCTAGAAATCTTAATTATTTATTAAAGCAAAATAATCTAGATAGATAAATATGTTAGGTTGGAGATCTCATACACACAACACATATATTTTCATTTATTATTTTCTCATTATTGCATTTGTTAAGTTATCTTAATATGTTACATTTATCTTTTTACTTTATTTTTATAACTAAAACTTATTTTGTTCCCTTTTTGCTTTAGTAGAATTGGGAACTTTCAAGGTAGCAGATAACTTAGCTTAATTCGTTGAAATCGATACTAATTTTGTTTGTTAAAGTATCCAATTATATAAAATTAAGTAATTTCATATTTGATGCACTATTTTATTGCTTAGTGTTTATTGAGGGATTTTTTTTTTAGACTCAACATAAAAATGTATATATTTGTATTTGTTACTCGTATCATTAATTGTAATTGATTCCTTTAGAAATGAAAAGAGAGATTATTCTTCATTATTATTTTTAGTTATTTTTTTTATTCTTTGAATTTGGTTTGTTGAGGAATAAAAAATTTAAGGGAAATATATATACATTTGGAAGTAGTTTTAAATTACTATTTTCATCTTTAGCGACAGTAATATATTCATGTAGCCATGATTTAGCGACGGTACACATTCCTGTAGCCAATATATAGCTACGGAAGCAACAGCGACACCTGGCGACAGACTCTGTTCCCGTGGCTGTTGTTCAATGGCGACGGTAAAGTGAATAATAGCGGCAATATTCCCGTCGCTATTGCTCATTTTTATACTAGTGTTATTTATCATATCCAACTTTTATATTTTTCTAAATTTAAAAAAAAAAAAAATCACCTTTGTCCTTATATTAGTTATTCAACTTCATTTTCAAATAAGAAAGAACAATGATGTGTTGAGGTATTTTTTGTCATTGCGGTTGAGTTTTAACTTCCAGGTAAGTAAACGAGTTAGGGGTATAAATGTATTTTTTTTGGTATTTTCTCTTAACATGTAGTAAGGTGGAGAGGGTGAATAGATGTAGGGCTTTTTCTGGTTCCTTCTTGTTCTTTGGCTTATCTAGAGCGAGGTTAAGGGATCTTTTAGTTGTGGTGTATCACAATCATTCCTAGGATAATCATTTCTTTTATTTGAGAGGTAGTGCATGTAAGTTTCTACTATTGACATTTCTTTGATTTAGTGAAATTGATCCCTCCCGTGGACGTAGGTCGATTTTGACCGAATCACGTATATTGTGTTTTATTGTTTTGTGTTATTTCAGTTTTGGTAAATATGTTGCTCATCATAGATGATTTCAGAACTAATTTGTCACAGTTTTGATTTCTAAGAAGATTCATGGTTTTGCTTGTGCAAAATTTAATAGTGGTATTAAAGTAGTATTGATTGGTAACGTGTTTTAACATTAGAGGAGAGTACTCTGTTGGTTTCCCGGCGAAATTCAAAGAGGAGATCAACCGGTTTCTTTGTTGGGGTTTTCGTCGATTGTTAAAACAATAATAATGGGGAAATTTAAACTTAATATGGTGAGTCTGGATGGTACAAACTATAGGCAATGGAACGAATGATTAGTGATATATTAGTTTCAGATGATTTGTATTAAGCAATTGAAAATAAGGGTGTTAGACATGAGAGTATAAAAGAGACTAATTGGAAAAAGACTAGTAAAAATGAGTGCAACTTTATTCGTTCGTGGGTTGGTGTAAATGTAGTGCACCATGTTGAGAATGAGACTACGACGTATGGTGTGTGGAGCAAACTTGAAGCTCTCTACACCGGGAGGTCAATAGGGAATAAAGTAGCATTGGTACGAAGGCTGGTGAACCTTAAGTACTTTGATAATAAATTAATTGTTAAACACTTGAATGAATTTCAAAAATTTTGAATTAGTTGAGTAGTTTGAAGATAAACTTTGATGATAATGTGCAATCACTTTTAGTTCTTGGCTCTTTGCCTACAAGTTAGAAGACACTTATTATCACTCACAACAACTCAGCACTAAATGGTAAAGTCGACATGACATTAGTCACCAGTTCCTTACTTGATGAGGAGAATCGAAAGGGGGATAAACTCTCTAAGTCTGATATGTTGGTGACTGATAGAGGATGATCAAAGGATGATAAAAGTGATTCGAGTAAGGACAAGTCTAGAGCTCCGAAGAAGGATGGTGTTTTACAGTATTGTGGTAAAATGGTTCATTAGAGAAATGAGTGCTTGAAATTTAAAATTGATAAAGCAAATAGTACAATGAAGCCTAGAGAAAAGAAGAGAGTGCTGATACATTTGTTTATGTTTCGGATGGTGAACTGACATATGATTTCAAATGTCAAGACTCCTGTCTTAGCACGTTTTTAAATGAAACAACATGGATTGTTGACACAGGTGTCTCATTACATATTACTCCATACAAAGGTCACATCTAGTCCTACAAAGTTGGTGATCATGATGAGGTTTGCATGGGTAACAGTGGTGTATCTAAGATAGTTAGTCTTGGTGATATAAGAATCGAGACAGACATGGGTTGTTTCCTAACTTTGAGAGATGTAAGACATGTTCCCCACTTGTGAATGAATTTGATTTTCATAGGTAAACTCTATGATGGAGACTATCATAATGTTTTCAGTGATGAGCATGAAAGCTAAGCAAGTGTTCATTGGTTGTTGCACGAGATAATAATGTTGTTCCTTATACATGACAAATTTGAAAATTGTATATGATGCTATGTATTTTGTCGTGATGGAGTCATCCCGTGAGTTGTGGCACAAGAGAGTAGGTCACATTAATGAAAAATGGCTGAATGTTTTGATCAAGAGGAATGAGTTGTCGAATCTCAAGGATGCTCATCTTAAAAGTTGTGAGCAATGTTTGAAGGGTAAGCAACACAAAGTCTCATTTAGTAAGTCAAAGGTGGAATTGAAAAAGAATGCCTTTGAGCTGGTCCATACAGATGTTTGTGGTTCTATGAAGATTAAATACATAGGTGGTGCTTCTTATTTTGTAACTTTCTTAGACGATGCATCTAGGAAAGTTTGGGCCTATGTTATAAAGTCCAAGGATGAAGTTGCAGAAATGTTCGAGGTCTTTCAAAAGTTGGTTGAAAGAGAGACATGCATGAAACTAATAAGGGTGCAGTCAGATAATGGGGGAAAGTACATAGGCTCATTTGATGATTATTATAAAGACCAAGGTATTCAACATAAACTGATTGTGCCCAAGACTCCACAACAAAATGGAGTGGCAGAGATGATGAACAGAACAATGTTGGAACGAATGAGGAGTATGTTCTCCCATACCAAGTTGGATAAGCATTTCTAGAATGAAGCCATGAGCACTACAGTATATGTGATCAACCATTCTCCTTCCAAGTAACTGAATAATAAGTGTGCATAAAGTGTCGGGTTAAATAAAAATGTTTTTTTAATTAAAGAATAATTATCCTGACACCTCACAGTCAAAAGTGGGGATACAAGTGTTATGATTTAGTTGACCATTGTTGAATTTGATTGTTCAAATTTGTGAATGAATAAAAAGGATAAATTTTAAACTTTTGTATAATTTGAATATGATTGGAAACATATGAAATTGGAGTAGAATTAAATTTAGAAAAATATTATTAAGTTTGTTAATATATATATATATATATATATATATATAATTAAGATATATTTTAAAATATTATTTAATATAAATTAATATTAGAATAACAATTTTAAATCAATAAATTTTAAATATTTAAACCAAATCCCAGTTCAAATCAAACAAGATCAATTGATAATATTCTAACGTGATTAATTTGATTGAAGTGAAATAGTATAATTTCAATCATCTCAATCATTGACAACAAAAGTAGATTGGGGCTCTTAAATAGTAGATTTTAGAGTTAAAGCAAAAACACATCTATGGTATCAGAAGAATTTGATTTTTTTTACGAGTTTAATCACTTTCGTGTGCTATTAATATAGCACCCTTTGAAACTGTAGTAAGATATTTCCATTGAAACCATAATAAATAATACATTCGCTCTCCATTTCTAACTATGAAAAAAAAATTAGGTAAACCACGTCTAGACATTATGTCTCGCAAGCAGTTCCTTACCTTATATAAGTTCAATAAGTTACTTGCATTTCTGCCTCTCCAGAAAGGAAAAACAAAAATTCTTATTAATTAATTCAGTAGTTATATTTTTTGTTTTATTAATAAATATAATGATTTTTTTATTTTAATAAAATTATCAATAATTTAATTGGTTAAAGTTTATATATATATATTCTTTTAACCTTACCTTAGGGCGAATTCAATGTCTCCTTTGATCTTTAGATTATTGAGATAAAACTCTCTAAACATCAATAATCACATCACAACTTAAAAAAAAATCATTTTATTAATTAAAACATTAAAATTATCTTTACTTAAATATTTTATTTTATATTGTAATAATATATATATCTTATGTTTATTTTATTACATTATAAAATTTATTTTTATATAAATTAAATTAATAAATTATTTCATTTAAAAAATTATAATAATTAAAAATAAATTCAAAATTTAAATAAAATTATAACCTACTATATTATATAATATATCATTTAAATTTTAAATAATTTAAATAAAAAATATTAATTAATTATAAATATATCTCATTTAAATTAAATATTTATTAAAGATATTTATTAAATATATTTTTTTATATAAATTAACTTTAAATAATTATTCTAATAGACTTATTTAATTTTTTCACTATTATCTTATACAATTTATTTAATGTAAAAAAATTTATATTACTTATATTAAATATAAATAAAATTATTAAAAATATTGAGAGAGATATATTAATATATAATTGGTATTTTTCTTATTTTTATCCAACATTGTTTGAGATAAAATCTTAATAACTCATTCTTCAAATAAGCTAAAAAAAAATCAAACTACTAAATCATAAATTATAGTTGTTATGTTTTACTTAAGAGTAATGATAGGGGGAGCGAAACATTTGCAGTGAATGAGGTAGCGAAGGACGTGGAGTGTTGACTAGATAAGCTGACTCAATATATATTTATTTTTCTCTTTATTTTCATTAATAATTTTCTCTCTCTTCTCAATACTTACCTTTTCTCTCTATATTAATTAAGACTCATTCAATAAAAATATCAATTATTATTATTAAAAAACATTTAATAATTATTCTTTTTAATTTTTATTATCATAAATATGTTTTTTTTAAATTATTGTACATATGCGATTATTATACATATTTTAATTATTTCTCTCTCAATAATTTATATTTTTTTTATTGAAAAAAATAAAATTTATTTTCTTTTTATTGAAAAAAATAAAATTTATTTTTAATAATAAAAATTACTCAAATTAAAATGAATAATAATTAATTGTGTTATATTTAATTAAAAATATTTAATTGGGTTAATTTACTATTTTATATTAATAAATTACACAATCTAATTAAAGTACCAAAAAAACATGATCCAAAATATAAAATAAACTTACAAAAAAAACCTGATCCAAAATGTATTATAACATCTACTTTTAGAAAAACAACATAATATAATCGATAAATTGTTTTTAATCATCTCATCCCAATACTAGTTTTCACTAGTCTTCTATTGTCAACATATTGAAATAAAAAATTTTAAATCTACAAAAAAAATTAGAAATAATATATAATTTAGAATAAAAATAATATAATTTAATACTAAAAATAATTGTCTAAAACATAATAAATCAAACCTTTTTTCCAGCCTTTATAATTGATTTCTTCACAATTTGTTCAATAACATATTCTTTTCTCTTTGTGGGTGTATGACTCTCATACTTTTAGTGGAGAGTATATTGTTTTTATACTAGATATTGTCCCTCTTTTAAACTTTTCAACAATTAAGAGTTTAAAAAATAGAATTAATCCGTTGAGTAAAATGATTAATAATTTATTATTATTAATATATATTATTAAATTAATAGATGATATAATTAATTAATTGAATTTAAAAAAAAATATGTTTATGATAATAAAAATTAAAGAGATTAATTATTAAGTGTTTTTTAATAATAAAAATTAATTTTTTTAATTAATATAGAGAGAGAAAAAGTAAATAGTGAGAAGTGAGAGAAAATTATTAATAAAAATAAAGAGAAAAATAAATATATCTTGTCTATTCAGCACTCCACGGTCATTCGCTGCAAATGTTTCGCTCCCCTATCATTACTCTTTACTTAAACCACTATCTAATTTATAATATTATTTCATAATTTTTTAATTTTTTTTAAATAATTCAAAAAATTTAGGTTGAAATAAAATTAGAATCCATGGAGGTTAAAACTCAGTAACCTTCAGCCCTACAAGCTCTGCACACAATGCGTTTCCTTCTTCACCGAGCCGTTCTCTCTTTCAACATCCGCCATTTCTCTTCCAACGTTAAGCATCCTCGTCTTCCAAATCTCTCCAAGATCTCCTTCAAACACAGACGTCAAGCGATTCAAGAAGCACAGGAAGCTCTCACCGATTACCTTCACTCAACCAGATCTCTTTCATTCACTTACGCCGAACAAATCAGCAAAAACTCACTCGTTTCACTCTCTTCAGTCATCTCCGAAGTCAAATTTACTCCTTCTACATTCTCCAATTCATTTGGTAGATTCCTAAGGTATCATCCAATTAACGAGTTTGAATTTTTCTACGAGAGTATAGGTATTAATCATAACGAAATCAGTTTGATTTTACCGGAAAATAAGTTTTTCCTTCATGAAGATCCAACTGTACTGAATGCAGCTTGTGCTTTATCGGAATTTGGGTTTCCTTGGAATAAGTTGGGGAGTTTGTATAAGGAACAAGTTTCTATTTTTAATCAAAACCCTGATGAATTAACTAAGAAGTTAGTTGGGTTTAGGAGTTATGGACTTAATACTGCTGCTGTGATTGGTATTTGTTTGGTTTTTTCGCGTGTTTTGATTGGGGAAGATGAGTTAGTAAGTGATTTGATTAAACTGATTATAGATTTTGATTTGATGAGTTCGTTTGAGAACAATGTGATTGTTTGGTGCGAAGTTTGTAGGAAGATTAAGGTGTTTTATGATTTGGGTTGTGAAAAGGGGGGAATTGGGGAGTTGTTGGGGAGGAGTAAAACCATTTTTGTTGATTTCTCGGAAGAGGTTTTGGTTCAGAATGTTGAGTTCTTCTGTAAATTAGGTATTGAAAGGAAAGAAGCTGGTTTGTTTCTTCTTGAGAGACCGGAAATCTTTCGTTTTGATTTGAAGGAGAAAGTGATTTCAGTTGCAGGTCTTCTGAAACACTTTGGGATGAATTCTGATGAAATAGAATCGGTTCTCGAGAAATTTCCCTATATTTTGGGGAGAAACAGTATGCAGAATCTGCCTCAAATCATGAGAGCTTTGAATTTAAATGAATGGTTTTACAGTAAGATTACAAAGGAGGAGGATTATCATCTACTTGGAACTTATGCCATTACTGATTCTGACCAAGACATGGATAGAAACTACATAGAAGCTCTAGAAAAGATAAGATTATCGAAAAACCATATTCACTACGAATGCAAGTTGGAATTTCTTCACGGAATTGGTTTTGGGGAAAACAAATTAACAATGTGCGTACTAAACGGGCTTCATGGAACTGGGCGAGAGTTAAAAGAACGATTTGATTGCATGATCAGACAAGGGTTTTGTTTCTCGAGACTTTGTAAAATGTTGAATTTCACTCCAAAGCTTTTGAACCAGAATTCTGAGATTCTCGAGAAGAAGATAAAGTTTCTTTCTTTTGAAATGGGTACATCGGCGCAGTATCTTGACGCGTTTCCTGCATTTCTATGTTATGATTTGGAGAAACGGATACAACCCAGGTATAAATTTCATATGTGGCTTACGGATACCGGTTTGTGCACTAAAAATTACTCTCTTGCTAGTTTGATTGCAACTAGCGAGAAGAATTTTATAGCTCGAATTTCTAATATTCATCCTGCTGCTCCGAAAATGTGGTTAGAGTGTTTTAAATTGAAATCTTAAGTTAATTGTTCTACTACATTTGTTGTATTATCATAACCCATGAGAGTAGTTATTTTGAATTGGATTATTACCCTCTTTGTTCTTCTTTGGTTTGTATATTTCATTTTGTTTTTTAGTGAAAATGGAGAATGAGACCTCTTAGGTAAGACCTTTTCACTTTGTATATTTACTTTTATTTTTACACTTGTAAATATATGAAATTAGAGAGAAATACATACAAATATGTAAAGAAGTTATATTAAATTGAAAGAGAAGTTAGTTTTTTCATCTTTTCTTTCATATAAGTGAAGTATAATCTCATAACATTATGTTAGTCTTGAAACACATCTCGAGTTCATTTGAAAACACCTTTTATATTTGTACTTTTATGAAATATCATCAATAAATTCATAGTGTCTGGTTTGTCTTGATTTCTTATTTTGGAATGGAAAGGAAAATAGATGTTTCACCGTAGAATAGATCATCTTCTCTTGCAGTGCAGTTCCTAGTTTTGCTTTCTAATCGTTTTCGGGACCAAGCTTCCATCTCTATTCTTTTTTTTAAGGTTATTTTGTTTATGATTTTTTGCATATAGTCCTTGCTAGAGGTAGTGTCCGATTAAGTTGAATAATGGCTAAATAAAATCATAAAACTGAATGAATATTAAGTCTATTTAAATATTCATTCAAATGACATATAAAATTAGAGGTGAAAATTAAAACTCTAAATGGTTTAGATGGGATAAAATTGATATATATTATGAATGAATATAAAGTCTATTTACATGATTGAACTAATTTAATTGGTACTTAAAATATATTAGTTAAAGTTATAAAATTTGTACGAATATTCAACTTTTCTCATTTCTGAAAGAAGATAAGATGGATGATCTTTCCGTTTTTATTGAATACAAAAACTATTTTAATTGTTATTATTTAGTGTTTTATATTTAATAATACTTAATTTACACTACGGGTGGCCAAAAATATTCGATCCGTTGATCCATCCGATCCGAGAAAATTTGGATATCGATCAGATCTAATATTTTTATCGGATTTTTGGATCGGATACGAATTGGATAAAATAAATTCGGATAACCGAAATCGATTCGGTGATTTTTAAAATTTAAAAATAACATATTTATACAAATTACAAACACTAATGTTGAGATATCCTTGGGAAATTATGTATTATTGGATGTTTAATGTCGTACATGCTATTGAGATATCCTTGGGAAATTATGTATTATTGGATGTTTAATGTCGTACATGCTGATACTGACAAGATCCAGAATGCTTAATGTTGAGATATCATAATCCATCTTGTAAAGCTTCTATTGGTCAAGATATTGGTCAAGATATGATAAACCTATTCACAACTAATTATGATAAACCTATTCACAACTAATTATGATAAATGGAAGTATGCACATTATGTTTGTTCGATCTTATGTTGAAGACAAACGCAAGGTAACTATTGTGTTCATTTGTATGTTGTTATTGTGTACATTTAATTAGGGGTGAACAAACTGATTAACCTAATAGATTTAGCAAAATTAGAGAATTTTTAATTTAAAATTTACAAATATGAGTGAGAAATTTGTGTATGAGAGAAATGAACCTTTTATTACTACAAGTCAAAAACCATTAAGGCATCTTTCCTCTAGTGATGTTTTTCTCCTAGTTTAGTTGTGATAATAAGAGAAATAGTTTCTATTTGGTGGTCTCATTTTGATAAAATGTATGTTATAAAATATGCAAAGTGTAAATATTGTGCTACAAAAATTGGTTGTGCGACAAAAAATGGAACAACTCCTTTAGCAAATCATATCAAGAGATGTAAACAACTTCCTGCTAATATGAATAAGAATAAAAAACTTATGAGAGTTGAAACAAAAACTATTGTCCGTGATGAAGGTGTGTTTGAACCAATCTCTCTTCCGTCTTGTTGACAATTTGATCCAACATTTGTAGAAAGGCTATTGCTAGAATGATTATCGTGGATGAGTTGTATTTTGCTTTTGTATCCGCCTATTTTTCTTAGAGAAGTATATAAATCTCTCATGTTCCATAATAGAAAAAGGCAACTCATCCACGATAATCATCTTAGCAAGGGTGTAGAAATTGTTTCATCAAATTGCTAACAAGATGAAAGAGAGATTTTTTCAAATACACCGTCATCACGGACAATAGTTTTTGTTTAAACTCTCATAAGTTTTTGCTTCTTATTCATATTAATATAAAGTTGTTTACAACTTTTGATATGATTAGTTAAAGGAGTTGTTCCATTTTTTTTTGTTACACAACCAATTTTTGTAGCACAATATTTACACTTTGCATAATTTATATCATCCATTCTATCAAAATGAGACAACAAAATAGAACTATTATCACAGCTAGAACTATAAGAAGAAACATCACTAGAAGAGGATGTCTCGCTGGTTTTTTACTTGTAGAAATAAGAAGTTCATTTCTCTTCGACACAGATTTCTTACTCATGTTTGTAGATCTTGAATTAATATCCTCTAATTTTGCTAAATTTGTTAAGTTAATTAATTTGTTCACCCTAATTAAATGTACACAATAACAACATAGTAGTTATCTTGCGACTATCTTCAACATAAGATCAAACGAGATAATGTGCATACTTCCATTTATCATCATCAGTAGCCAATATGTTTACCATATCTTGATTAAAAAAAGTTTCACAAGATGGATTAGGGCATCTCAACATTAAGCATTCAGACCTTCCTAGTATCTCAACATTAAGCATTCAGACCTTCCTAGTATCTCAACATTAAGCATTCAGGACCTTCCTAGTATCAGTATGTACAACATTAAGCATCCAATAATGCATAATTTGCTGATGAGGCAAACCTTGACAGCATCAATAGATCTAGAGAATCAGATATGAAGTTCAGCTCGTCATTGAGGCTTGAGCGAGGCTAGAGAGCGGTTGTAACGCGGTAGGAAATGAATATTTGACAACGACGCGAACGAGCAATTTATACTTCACTTTAGGCCCTTAAGGTTTGTAATTTGTATAAATATGTTTTTTTTTTAAAAAAACACCATATCGGCTTTGGGTATTCAAAAAAATTTTCCCGATCTGGAAATCCGGTAAAAATATCGGATCGATATCCAAATTCGATCCATCATATTCAGATTTTTATCGAATTGGATCGGGTCTTTCAAATTGATTTTTTTGACCACCCTAACAATGACCCACTAATTCAAAACGTGATAAACTTCTAACAAGCCCTAGAATATCTTCCTCTCCTCGTTAGAGTACCATTCACCCCGAATTATTTTCGAAGTCACTCAAATCATTTAAAACTCTTGATTCTCTCTTCTAAGCGCATTTATAATCGATTTTATATGAATTTTCATGTTCCTATAACTTATTTGAATCCATAAAAAATATCAGTCTTACACTTATTACAAGTTTTGTGTCTTCCATACCATTGATATGAATAGAGATATAAATTGTTTAGTATTGATATATTTCAAATCTTAAACTTAATAGAACATGATTTAAAAATATCATTTTCTTTAAGAAAATTCTAAAACATTATCTAAATTTTCAAAAAAAAAAAAATCTTTAATCCTAACATATAAATATCTAATTTATTAGATTAAGTTAAATTTTAGTAAAAATATATATATATATATTTTATTTTCAAAAAAGAAAAGAAAAAAGGTATTATAATTATAGCTCAAATTATATATATAATTGTTGTAATATTTATTGGTTAGATATTAATAAAACCCAAATAAATAAAAAAATTGGAAACTTTGAAAATTGAACGATTTGACTCAATGAATCGTTCCCCCTGTGAATCGCATATCTTAAAACTCAGTTACCCCATTCATCATCACCGCCGCCGCTCTAACAAACAATGCGATTTCTTCCCCGCCGATTCGTTTTCTCTTTCTCCGGCGACATTTTCCGGCATATCTCCTCCTCCTCCGACGTCAAGCATCCTCGTCTCACAAACCTCTCCAAGATCCCTTACTGGCACAGACATCAAGTCATTCAACACGCTCAAGAAGCTCTCACCGATTACCTTCACATCACCAGGTCTCTCTCATTTACCTACTCCGAGAAAATCAGCAAGAATTCACTCATATCTCTCTCATCTATCGTTTCCGAGGTCAATTTCTCTCCTTCTACCTTCTCCAAATCATTTTCTAGGTTTCTCAGGTATCATCCAGTTAACGAATTCGAATTTTTCTTCGAGAGTATTGGTATTAATCATAGAGATATCGCTTTGTTTTTACCTGAGAATAAGTTTTTCTTCTATGAAGATCCTTCGATTCTGAATGTTGCTTGTGCTTTATCAGAATTTGGATTTCCTTGGAATAGGTTGGGGAAATTGTATATGGATGATTCTTCAATTTTCAGTCAAAACCCAGATGAATTAACTAAAAAATTAGATTTGTTTAAGAGTTATGGACTGAATTCTGCAGCTGTTATTGGTATTTGTTTGGTTTTCCCTACTGTTTTGTGTGGTGATCTTGATCTAGCAGTGGAAATTAGTTCATTGATGATTGATTTGATTAGTTTATTGAAGGATAATCTTGATGGCTGGTGTGAGTTTTGTTGTAAGATTAAGGTGTTTTATGATTTAGGTTACGAAAAGGGGAGAATTAGGGATTTGCTTAGGAGAAACATAACGATTTTCATTGATTTCTCGGAAGTGTTCTTGATTGAAATGGTGGAGTTCTTCTGTAATTTTGATATTGATAAGAAGGAAGCTGGATTGTTTCTACTTGAGAGACCAGATATCTTTCATTTCGATTTGAACGAAAAAGTGATTTCAGTTACAGGGATTCTGAAACATTTCGGTATGGATTCTGAAGAACTAGAATCAATTGGTGAGAAATTTCCCTATATTTGGGGAAGGAACAAGATGAAGAATTTACCTTGTGTTCTTAGAGCTTTGGATTTACAAGAATGGGTTTTCGACAAGATTAGAAATGGTGATCGTCATCATCTACTAAGAACTTACTCTATTGCCAACATGGATGAAGAAGACATTGATAGAAACTACATAGATGCTCTCGAAAAGGTAAAATCATCGAAATACCATATTCACCTTCTATCTAAGTTGGAGTTTCTTCATGGAATTGGTTTCGGAGAAAACAAACTGACAATGCAAGTACTAAACGGGCTTCATGGAACTGGTTTAGAGTTGAAAGATCGATTTGATTTTATGCTTAGACATGGATTTTGTTACTCGAGGCTTTGTAAAATGTTGAGTTCTACACCAAAGTTTCTTAACCAGAATTCGGAGATTCTTGAAAAGAAAATAAACTTCCTTGCATCGGAAATGGGTTCATCTTCGCTGTATCTTGATTCGTTTCCAACGTTCATATGTTATGATTTGGAGAAGCGAATACAACCAAGGTACAGATTTTATACATGGCTTATAGAGACGGGTTTGTGTAAGAAAAATTACTCACTTGCTAGTTTGATTGCTACTAGCGAGAAGAACTTCATTGCTCGCGTTTTTAGTATTCATCCTGTTGCTCCTAAGTTTTGGTTAGAGTGTTTTAAACTTAAATCAAGTTAATTTGTTTTTTTTAGGCTAGGTTTGTATACTTTTCTTTAGAGTGAGGTATAATTTATGTATATATCCATTGGTTTTAAGGTAAGACAATAATGTGATCATGCAATTTATTTATTGATGCAATTGATTTATTTATTGAGGTTACCTACAAAGATCCTACTAGATGTGATCTTACTTGAATGAGAATGAGTCAATTGCCCATATTCTTGGAGAAATTTTCTTACACCAAGAATCTACCAAACTTCCCGAGTAACTGACATCACATCAAGGAGGTGATGTTTGAAAAGGCCAAATGTGGTATGTTTCCTGCTAATATCATCTATGGATCGAAAGAAACGCTATAGTGTTCTCTAGAATTAGAAGAAATGAAGACCAACTTTGGTGTGAGATCATTTTGGATGGTCATGCACGTATTTATACGTGGAGGTAAATTCTCGCAAATCTAATGGGTATCAAATTTGAAGAAGTCACGAAAACTATATACTTTAAAGCGTTTAAAGGTTAATTTTTACCATATCTTCTCTTGTTGTTTGTTCTTTCATTTCTTTGTTTCCTTGTCATTCTCTAAATAATTGAGGCAAAGGCTTGTTTTGACTCAATTCAAAAAAAACGATGTAATCTTCCCCTATGGGTTTCTTTAATAAAGACACTAAATAGTTTCAAAAAGAATGTTCTAATAAATGATCAATATATTTAATTTTTACCATTAATTTGGTGGATGATGGCCTAATCAAAGGTTTGAAGGTGTATATATACCAATATCAATGTCTTCTTCTCTTGTCTTTCTCTAGGGAAAAAAAAAAAAAAAAAAAAAGTTAAAAATACATTTTTTTTTTCCTATTTGATGACTTTTTTAGAATAAAAGAGTGCCCAAGTTTTTTTTCATTACTCAAATTTGAGTTGGTGCGGTATTTTGTTCGATGTGATATTTTGTTTAGTCGGATCAAATTTTTAATCTTGGATTTTTTTATCTGAATAATTCTCTTAAATCTTCGGTTGATCGTTTGTTGTTCATATCATCCGATTGTGTTGGTGATGCTTTCTCGAGTCCACGTTCATCCCCTTTTTAGCAGCAAAGGAAATAAAGTTACCGTATCAGAAATTGTTTTTCATCTTTCTAATAAAGAGTCACCGAATAAGATTTTTTAGTCGGAAGCCCTCTCACAGGTAATCATACCATTATTTCTACGAGTTTTTATTTTTTGACCATATATATTGATGATCAATTATCACTTTAGAATGACATTTTCCGACTATGCATATCAATCATCGGTCAAGGATAAATTCATTGCCGCTCAAAATACTTTGTAGAGATTCTTCTAAACCGTTTGATTGGTTTGTTTGGCTTGCTCTACTTCAACACTTCATCATTACAGATATTTAGAGTCACATTCAAGAAATTACAAGATTGTTCGATCTTCAACAATAAAATTTTAATTATTGCAAATATGTCATGTTATTTAACTCCTAATTTTTTTTAGTTATTTTGATCATGTAATTTAATTTTCGATATGATACTCTTTATTTGAATTAATAAAAATTAATTTTCTTTCAATCAAAAAATTTGATGTTACAAAACATTAATTTAAACTAGTTATATGTTTATTTATTTAATTTAATTATATATATTATAATAAATTAACTTGTTTCGAAAAGATGGAAGAGACCTTCGAAAGTTAATAATTCTTATCGTAATTTACTTGTTGGATAATAATAAATTAATAATAATGTGTTTAAATAAAAAAATTATAATAATTAGTTGATATATTCTAGTAATTTTATATTGATCAAATTATAATATATTAATTAATATATATTAGAAATTCTGATTTGTGTCATTAAAATATAATTTTTATTGGATTGTAATGCTCGTTCATGCTTTTCATACAAATATTGATATTTTTTTTAAAACAAATCCAGATTATTTTATATTTCTATTATTAATTTTGGATAAATTACTTCTTTCCCCAAGCTTCTAGATGCTTCTCCATAACTGCTCAACTAATTTTCCCTCCTTTTTTCAGTTTCAAATTAAAGCAAATTCTTTATCATCTTAAACACTACTCTTCTTCATCGACATATTCTTCTTCTTGTTTCGGCAATGGAACCAATTGCATCAACGCCACCAAAAGATCGAGAGATCGTCTACAACCGATTGCAATATCCGAATCGCGAAATCTTCAACAATCAAAAACCGCCACCAGATACACCAATGATGAAATCTTTATTTCCACCGGCGGTACCAAACGAGAAGAAGAACACATTTTCTTTCAATCTTTCTCATCAAGAGATGAAAGATCATGTTCATACCACGACTCGATCTAGACCTTTAAAGAGAAAATTTGAGAGCAATGAAGAATGAAAATCACATATGGGTAATCGTTTTTTGCAGCATTTTGTTCATTGTTTCAATTCGTCTTCAATAAGTTGGAAATTATGTTTCTGGTTATTAGTTTCTTCACTTTTTTAGGAATTTTATTACTTTTTTTTGGATACAATCATATGTTTTGAATATTTTCTTTGAAACTATATTTCTTTGATTGACATAAATTTGATTTTCTTTATGATTTGGATTATTAGAATAGAACTTGAATCTTATTCTATCAAATAATCTTTAAAAAAAAATGTCCCCCTAAAGATAATCGACAAGCTAAATGTTCAAATTTCATCGTAATTGAATGGTTAGGTCATATGTAGCGACGAGGTTCTAACCAGACATTGTATTCCAAATGAATTTAGATCATTATCTAAATATTCATCTTACAATACTTATTTTAAAAAACATAGTTTCATCGTTTAAACCCAACGACGAAAACATTTACCAAACCACCGTTAAACAACAGAACACAACCCTAGTTATTCATCAACAATTTCTCATCCGAATCAAGATTTTGATAGAAACCCTTTATTGATCCACCAAAATATAACAATCCCCCAAACAAAACAATAACATTAAAGAAAGGAAAACATACCTGATTTGTCAAGCATTAGGAATTGCATCAATGGAGTTGTTGTTCAATGGATAACAAACAATTCCAGTTTGACCTAATTTGTTCATAACTTCAAATTCTCCAGCATCAACAAATGACTTATCATCTTCTCTCAAAGAAATACTTCTTCTTAATTCTACATAAGCACAATACTCCACATCAAAAACACTTACATCCTTCATGCAAACAGTCACAGCAGATCCCACTCCTTCCCCTGCCAAAACACGAAGATCATAACTACACCATTGATGAACTAACATGAACATGGTAAAGAACAGTTATGCATAATTGCATACCGTGTGTGACTAGCAATAGGTTTTCTGATGGATATTTATCAGCCAAATCCTTAATGATATTCACATATCTTGATCTTGTTTCTGCATCAGTCTCTTCCCATTTTGGTAACTGTAATTAATCAAATCAAATCAAATCAAATCAAATCAAATCCAATCCAATAACTATAATCAATCTATCTACTAGAAATTGTGTAAAAAAAATGTTCTTTTTTATGGGTTAGGCCGGAAACTATTGGTGCGTGTTGGGAAATGTGGATTGAGGCCGCTAGATTTGCGAGTCTGAAGTTATATTCCCATTATTTTTTCGTGAGTAATTTGGTTTGAGAGAAATCGTAGAACCTTTAACAATTTCAAACGACCATTACGAATCCTTCACAATGCTATCATCCTAAAATCCTAAAGGTACAAAGTGGGAAGCCAACAAATTCAATCCGAGAGTTCATTGCCCTTTTGGAAAATCTCCGTATACTTTAATTTTGTATTAATGTTTTTCACAATTGTTCGCTTAAACGAATATCCATCTCATAATAAAATTGTGTAAATATGGAAGATACCTTATCATAAACTCCTGTAACAGAGTGATCAACTGTTCCAGAAGGTAACAAAGCTTCAAGATCCGAGATATTAAAATCAAACTTTGCATCTTTAGGAACAACTGTAGGTCTTATTGCAGAACTATTAAACATCTCACATAATCCATATTCAATTGATACCTAAAAGAATATAAAAAAAACTCCATTACTGATCCAAAATCAAATTCAAATCATGTAAAGGAAAACAGAACTATCAAAATCTATAACTGACCTTAAGTTTAGAAGGATCGATTTCAATTTCAGCGGAAGAAGTTTTGATCGGATCATCATTGACTGCGCAAAGAGAAGAGACAACTTCTGAAGCTGTTTGAATGCAACGGAGGAAAGGAGAAACGAAGACGCGGTGGATCGGAAATCCGAGTTGAGATCGGAGTTTTCTGCCGGTGCAAAAGGCGCGGAGTTTACCGTCGTCGATCAATGGAGGATCCCATGGTCTGCTTGCTGTGGTCGTCCATAGAGGTTCGAAGTTGTCTATACGATCGCCGTGCCTCATTACGACGACGTTTTGGTAGATCGGCGCCGGTCCGGTGGAGTCCATCGTCGGAAGGAGATCGTCGGAGAAGAAGAAGACTTAAAGGAAATGGAAAAGGAATGAATTGAAATCGTTTTTTTTTTATTAATACTTATACAGTTAATTTTTTTATTATTTATTTTTTAAATAATTTATTTTGGATTTATATATAAAATAAATTGCTTACTTATTAATAAATAAAAAAATATTATTTATACATAATAATAAAATATTTATAATATAAATAAAACTTAGACAAAATATGAATACATTTTTTTTAGTAAATATTTATAAAAACAAAATTAAATCAATTTTGAGGTTTTATTCCTTAACATTTTTAGTGGTGGTAGGTGGGATTAATTTATTGTTTTCTATTGTCCATTTTTAAATTAAGCTATCATAGTGGTTTATAATATTTTATTTTTATTGTTTAACATTTTATTTTAATTTATGTTTATTTATATGTAAATGATTAATTTTATAATTAGGAAAAACTATTACTGAACAGTATTATTATTATTATTAGGAAAATCGGTAGAAACCGTCGAAAAATTAATCATTTTTTCGATAACTTAAAAGTTCGATAAGAAGTAAAGTTTTTGTTTTTTTTCTATCAAAATTTTTTATTTTTAATATAAATGAACTTTTTTTAAAAAACAATATTATTACTAGGAGGTTGTTGGATTTGGATTTATTTAAATAAACTTTGTTTATTTAGAAAATGTCTATAGACAATAAATTTTTTAGTTAATGGGAAAATTCAAGATTTTGAAGAGTTATGAATTTTTTTTTATTAAAAAGATTGAAAAGGGTATAAATTATTTTATTTGTTTTAAGTATGAGTTTTAGTAATTTAGTTAATGAATTAAGTATTTAATTATAATTAGATTAAAAAAAACTAAATAAAGTAAATATTTTTTCAAACCTTCAACATTTTTTATATGATTTTGTTGGATTTTTTTCTTTTATATATATATTTAAAGAAATAAATATTTTTAAAGAAAGATTAATTTGAATTATTAAGGATATAATTTGTTTTAAGTGTTGTTTGCTTCCATTTTACCCTTTTATATTTAAATCTATAAAAAAAATTATAAGCAGTGTATTTCATATTTATTTACTTCTTTGTATAGCTTTCTATTTGTATATAAAAAAAACGGAACAAATTTGAGTGATTTTTTCATTATTCTAACAACTTAACTAACAAACTTTGGCAATATTTCATTAGTCTAGCCTAATTCTTGAGTGCGGTTGGTAAAAGGTTTTTGTTTTATTCTACCAACTTAACTAACAAACTTTCATTTAGTAATCTTAAATATGTTTTTTTTTTTTTAAATATATTTAAATTAGGTAAAAAAAACAAATTTTGATATTTTAATAGATGATTTAAATGATAGAGTATACCAACCACTTATATACAGGGCTGGGCTCTTTGGGGGTAAGCCCATCAAGTCTCCCCGGTTAGGAACTCATTTTATTAATTTAAAAATATTATTTTTAGTATTTTTAAACATAAATAGATTTAGTCTCGTGGTTTATGATGTAAACAAAATTTTTTTATTTAATTTTTTTTTATTATTTTTTAGTTGTCAAAAGTGACATTTTGTTAGACTAGGCATTTCAAAATTTGGGGGTCGCAGTTATATAAATAAAATTATTTGAATTAAATTTAAATAACTATTTATAAATTAAAGTATAAGTTAGAATAAAATAAGAGCTTGTTTTGATGAAGATTATTTAGAAAAATATTGATTAATTTTTTTATATTTTAAAAGTATTTTAACTATTTTAATTTATTAATAAAACCTATAAGTATGGTGCTAACTTTCTAGATAAAACAGTACAATTGAATGTATTTTTTAATATAGTTTAACATTAATTATTATTATTTTCTTCAAAATAATAATCATAATATCAATTTATTATTACTTAGAGCATGTGTGATAAGTTATTGGGCCTGTTAAAAAAATAATTTTTAATTTAATATTTGGGCTAACCCATTAATATCCTAAATGAGTCCCTTGAGAATTTTGAAAATATTAAAATGTTTGTTTTGAACGAGTGTTTCATTCATTTACAATTTTACAAATATCAGAAGTTTATAAATTATTTTAATTTTAGATAAATAAAGTTAATTTATATTTATAAATTAAAAAATATATTTATTCAAATCAATAGCCTCTTTTAGTAACCATGGTTAACTTTTATTTTTAAATTTATATATTTATTAATTAAATATTAATATAATCTTTTATTAGTATATACGTCTAAGTGAGCTAGTTGTACAAGTACATACGTCTAAGTGAGCTTTTTTCAATATATAAATTAATAAATATATAAATTTAAAAATAAAAGTTAACCATGGTTACTAAAAGAGAGGCTAAATGAGCCGATTTTTGATAGTACATATGTTTAAATGATCTTTTATTAGTACATACGTCTAAGTGAGCTAGTTGTACAAGTACATACGTCTAAGTGAGTTTTTTTCCTAGTTTTTAATATTATTATTATGTATTAGATGAATTTAATACTTAATTATATATAAATAATATTCCCATAACTTTATTTTATTTTTTATTATTATTTATCAAATTAATTTTTAAAAATGGTATATAAGCCAAAGACACACAAAAATAACATGTAAGTAGGTTTATAAGAGGCAATCAACTTCCCAACCAAATTCACGCTTTTCAGAACCAATATTAGATAATGTGATAATAATGACGTTATAAATAATACGAATAGGTCAAATATGTTGTAACTCAACAATTTAGACCCGCCATATATGTTGTCGATCCAAACTTCTCAATAACTACTGAATGACTCATGCATCACCCACTGAATTTTAGTCAAACTTCAGAGAAGATTAAAACACCTGTCACCCTAATGATCCAAAAGAATGTGAGATGTTGATTCAACCTTCATAATGTACGTCCGATAACGACTAATTATAATATAATATTTTTCATAAATATTCGTCAAAATCCAACAAAGAGTAACACTTCACCAAAAATAAAAATAAGATTTAGAAAAGGAATCTTGGATTCCTACAACTTCTCCCAACAATAATCGAACGGAGACGGCTCCGCAAATAAACTATAACAATGCCCACATGAAATAATCAATGTTTTGCCACTGCATAACATTATGTAGGGTCAGTCGGTTTAACCTCCTTACGTCTCACTATGATCAAAATCCTAACATGAGATTAGAAGAGCTCTAAATGGTGTTCAATCTTTTTCTATATTAGATGTGACTAGCCAAATCGTTAGTCTGATGATCAAACGTATTCTTAACAATTGTATTCTTACAATAACAATTGTATTCTTACAATTGATAATGGAAGCGAGCTCAAAAAATTACATATAATATTCTCTTAAATAAGCCCTTATTATTTGAACCAAATTCTTGATTTTACGAATTTATAACAAGTCACAATTTAAAGTTAACATAAAATTTATAAACATTTAAAAAATATATATAGTCAAATGAGAAATGAGAACTCTTATGGAGATTTCTTATTTGAATCATTGCAATTTATTCCAAGCTCTCTAAAAGTAACATTCACCCAATTCTAAAAGATCCTCATTTCCAATTTTAAGGTTCAATTTAGCCATTGAAAACTAATTCACTTGATCATAAATGGATTATAAAAACCATTTAAAATCCCTTTGGATGATCTCCTTTTTTTTACATTCTTTATTCACCAAATCCACTAGTCCTTACTTGTAATGAGATTAAAACCTAATTTATATAATGCCTAATTGCATAAACCAACTAAGAATCCAATAGGATGATCTTTTCTTACATTATTTATTTACCAATCCTACAATTGGCACTTATTATGTAGTAGAGAGATCAATGGTTTGTGTAGTTCCCTTAACATTAAGGCAATGCATTATCTAATTATTTGAACAAGTACATATATATAAGACCAAACAAATCACATCATGAATAATGTAACATCGCTATGATCAAATCGGTTCGTTTTAGTTTCATGCATTAACTTGTTTTCCCTCGCTCGTGACTTTTGTTTTATGTTAAAGTAAGAACATGAAAAAAAAAATTAGACCAATTGAAGTCATTCATGTTTCTCTATAAGTAGTCAAGTAGTAGTGGTGTGTTTTTTTACTTATCTTGAACTCAATTTGTCTCCATATAAAATATCACAACTGGCAACAGCTAAATTACCTATCATGTATGGAAATCATTAATAATAAGTCCACAATTTCTAATTAGTCATATATTTGGTGGGGAAAACATTATTAAGAAACAAATTATATGCTTTGACACACATTCTTCTTTCTTCCTTAATTGATCTTCACATGCAATGTTCTCCTATGATGTCTCACACATGTCCTACAATTTTCAAAAGTTCCTTTCCATTCACATTTCATGCACTTATTATTTTATAATAGTTGATTATTCATAGGATTATAACAAAAGATAAAAGATGGTTTTCGAGAAACAATAAATCTTTTTTAAGGATCGAAATTTAGATCAAGATTTTACCCTTTATGTAGATTTTGACCAAGGAAAACCGATGAGTATCGAAGATTTCATAGCTCATCGTGAGCACATTTTTAAATGTTTCTTACATATAACGCGCAATGGTGTGAAATTCAAGATAATAATTACCGATTTTATATTTTAATAATTTATTAAAAATAATAATATGGCCATGACCTAAAGACATTCCCCATGAATCCCATCATACATATAAGGTTGTCCAAGGTCATGGTAGTCTTTCCTTAAGGACAAATATAGACAGCTAAGACTTTACTAAAATCTTGATGACTATTTTGATTTTATTATGATAGAAAATGTTATTGTATTTTTTTTATAAGATGTTCACTTTTTATCCTATTCATGGTTTGAATTTAAATAGTTTAACATAAATAAGTATAATTGGTTAAACTATTTATATATTCTGTACAAAATTATAATTTTCTATATTCTTATAATAGAATAAAAATAATAGTATTATTAATTATACAGTTTAACATTTATGTGTATAATTACATATAATATAAATAAATTAATTTATATTTATAAAAAGTTATTTAAGAAAATATTAAGTTGCATAACCAACAATAACTTCTTTTTGTAGTATAATTTATTTATTCTTAGATTATTTTGTTAGAAAGTATAATTGACCCAAAGTCAACATTTTAATAATTGTTTTGTAATTAATTAATATTTTCTTTGAGAAAATGCAATATGTATGCCGACATGTATAAATTCAAAATTAATGTTGTTCTTATATTTCAGAAATATTATAATAGGTAATTTATTCAACGATGTAATTACCTTAAACAAAAAATGAATCGTATCTAAGTCATCAAATGATTTTAGGTGTATTAGTAGTTCGGTTTGATTTGACAATTTTCTCAACAAAACATGTATTTAAATAAATAATTTAATTAACTAAATTAAATATCTATAATCGACCCTACATTTGAACGGATTGATCGATTTAAATATATATTTCGGATAGATCGATTAATTTGAATATTTGTATACCTTTTTTAAGAAAACAAATTAAGAAAGTGGCTAGTATTAAAGTGTGTAATTTGGTATTAACAAGTAAATATAAAATACTAGTATGCTAATAATAATTAAATATTTAAAATATTTTGAATTTATTATGATTATTTAAGTAACAAAAAAATTGTGCCTAACAAACTTAATGTTTCATATTATTTTTATTAAAAATATTATGTTAGTTTCTTAATATATATATATATATATATATATATATATATATATAGTATATTTAAATTAATTAATGTATTTAATAATTATGTATCATGTTTGATATTTATAATTTGAATGATAAAATATTATGAAATTATTCTTTAAAGTTTAGTTAGATTCTATTATTTTTAAAGCAGACAAGATTATAAGGAGTCTTTTTCCTTGTATGAATGCACCTCATATATATTATATATATATATATATATATATATATATATAATATATATAATATATATAATGTGACACCACTTTAGACTAGATAATAACAACTAAGACTTTGTCATTTTTTTGCGATCGTTTTCCACAATCGAATATTAATTATTATTATATCTTAATTTCTCTCTCTAAATTATTAAAAAATAAATTATAAATGCATGTGTTAGTATTTGAAATTTATTATTATATGATTTATTAATATATATATATTATGAATATATGAATATATATATACCATGAACATGAAAGTCACTTTGGAAAAAATAATTAGTTATTTACAAGTTATTATGATAATAATTATCACGAATTAAATAGAAACAAAAAGGTTAATAGTAATATAAGAGAACATATGTTATATTAAATCAGGGACACAGATATACAAAAGTTTTAAGTCTTTTTTTTTAAAAAAAACAATAATTTTACTGTAAAGATAGATATTACCACCTAAATTATTATTTTTATAAATTTAATTTATTATTATTTTTATAATTTGAAAAATTAATAATAAAACTCATATTAATTCACTCATTTTATCTATAATTTTTTCTTTATTTTTTAAAACCCACTCAAAATTATAATTTTTATTAAATTAATAATAAAATTCATATTAATTCACTCGTTATATCTATAATTTTTTCTTTACTTTTTAAAACCCATACAAAATTATAATTTTTTTAGATGTTCTGGGAATGATTTTACTAGAACTAAACCCAAAATATATTATTATCTACAAAAATTCTATATAAAAAATTATAATAATTTTGTATTAATTGTCTAATTGTTTCCAAAGTAAACTGTATATATCTTAAATTGAGCCCATTATGGATTCTGAATTTTTTTTCTTACTTTAAGCTTAAATCGTTTTATTTTTTATTTTTAAATTTATTGAAAATCAAGCATCTGATTTTAATTTCTCGCTCTGTTTAGGACGTTTACAATCCTGTCATGTTATTTTGAGAATTTTTTTAATATCATTCCCGCGGGACATTATTTATAAAATATTTTTTAAAAATATAATAAAATTATATAAACGATTTTTTAAATATATTTAAATTTTATATTATTATAAAGAAATAAACTTATCACTCTTTTAAAATACAGTGAATAAATAATAAATAAATGTGTGCTTTCATATATTAAATTGTATTTATAGTGTTCGTGGCAAAAACGGGATGAGATCGAGGCGGTGACACAAATACTATCCCCGTCCCAATCTCATTCGGTTTCGGGGAAAAATCGCCTCAAATGGGACAATTCAATTTAGTTACCGTGAGGTGGTTTTAAATTGTTATCCTTAGTTGTCTCTTCTACCATCATAGTTCCTTATTTCAATTAAAGATACTTTTAGTGATAATCGAACATGAACTTAGATAAAACTCTTGTCAGTACAAATAAAAATATATTTAGTCATAAAATATGTTTAATTAGTAATGAGTAATTAATAAGAGTTGGATCATCACCACATGACATAAGTAACATACTTAATTAAAATGCTCACTAACAGGCCAAATGAAGTTCGACAAACCTTAATTATAATTTTATGGTTTAATTAATTAAGGATAATGTAGACCTTTATTTATTGTTCTATTTAGTTACCATTTTGAGAATGTGGAGTAGTTGAACCGTGTTAGGTATTATACATATATTAGTATTTTTGGTATAATCCAAGGTATGATCTATTCCAAATTATATAATGATAATGGTATATACATGGGATAACCTAATCATTTATTTTTTATTTGTTTGTTAAGTCATAGATTATTCTAGATAAAGAAAACCCATTTTCTTTTAAATTTTAAATAAATAACATCTTAATATTTTTTTAAATTAATTTTTTTTATTAAGATAATGTAAACAATACTTAAATAAATAAATGGAAAAAAAAAAACATTAACACTAGATAATATATATGAATAAAAATACCCTTAAAAAAATAACATGAGCTCGTTAAGAAGATAAATAATAGTCCATATGCGATCGAGTCTTTGGGTTTTTGGGTAGTTGATGAAAATTTGGATTGGGACGGCTTTTTTTAATATCGACAACCTAAAATGTGACATCTAGCTAGCGACTCCTCTATTAATCTCATCTCTCTCGCCCTTAGCCTGAGTTCATACCTACATATTTGGGTTATCATTCAGATTATTTTATAGTCGATTATCCGATTTGAGAGAAATTATCGAAAATTCAATGATAGTAATGTCCGATTAGTATAATTTATGATGATATTATTATAACAATTTTTTTGTATCGAAAAAACGGTAGAATTGATCGGGAGTTAATCGTTCTTCTCGAAAATGTATGAGCTCGATAACCTATTGGATAAAGTGGTTGTATTTTAATTTTTTATGTTATGTTTTTTTTTAATGTACTTCAACTATTCTTATTATTGTTAATATAAATGTTCATTTTATAATAAGAATATCAGTGCACACAACAATCAAATAAAAAGATAATTATGACTCACCTTGACTTGTTATTAAAAAATATAAAATACTCAAAATTAAAAAGTAGTATTTGTGAGAATGTTTAACATAATTACAATTGAAAAATGGTTGTTCATTGTTAATTTGAAAGTGATATTTATTTTTAGTAGGGCAAATTACCTGGGCGGCCCTCAAACTATTTCAATCGTTCACTTTTGGTCCTCAAATTAATTTTTAAAACAAATCGCCCCTTCAACTTTTATAAAGGTCACCCGTGGCCCTTCCATCAACTTTTTAGTTAAATCTAACGGTTTAAGTTTAAAATATTATTTTTTTTATATATTATCTTTAATTTTATATTTTATATTTATATATATAATTATTAAATCGCTTATATATAATATTATATATATATATATTATTATTAAAATTTATATAATTATTAAATCTTTTATATAATAAATAAATAATATATATTATTTATTTTTATCTATATATAATTTATATATATTATCTTTAACTAATTTATATATAATATTTATATAATATATATTTTAAAAAATAATTTAAGTGTTAAAAGTATTTGAGTAGTTAGAAGGTTACACTTACTTTTAATAAATTATTTTTAATATATATAAAACAAAGTTTAAAAATAAATTAGATGGATTATCCCTAATCATTAATTATATATATATATAAATAAATTTATATAATTTATAAAATATATATTTTACAAAATAATTTGAAAGATTAAAAGTAATTGAAACCTTCTAACTACTCAAATACTTTTAACACTTAAATTATTTTTTAAAATATATATTATATAAATATTATATATAAATTAGTTAAAGATAATAGATATAAATTATATATATGTATAGATAAAAATAAATAATATATATATTATTTATTTATTATATAAAAGATTTAATAATTATATAAAATTTAATAATAATAATATATATATATATAATATTATATATAAGCGATTTAATAATTATATATATAAATATAAAATATAAGATTAAAGATAATATATAAAAAAATAATATTTTAAACTTAAACCTGTTAGGTTTAATTAAAAAGTTGACGCTGGTGACCTTTATAAAAGTTGAAGGGGCGATTTGTTTAAAAAATTAGTTTAGGGCAAAAAGTGAACGATCGAGATAGTTCGAGGACCGCCCAGATAATTTGCCCTTTTTAGTATAATAAACAGAAGAGGAAGGAACATGGGACAATAATGATGGAAGAACTGTCGCTATTATCTCTTTTTCAATGTGTAAAAACATTTAATGAAATAAAATTACCGTTGGATAACAATAATTATGAAATGTCCTGATTTATATCATATTGTATTAATTTTTCAATAATACATGATTCAAAGTCCCCTTTTGGAATCTGGTTAATACCTTTAAAAATGATTGTTTTTACTGTTAAAAATTCAGATAATTTTTTACTCTCTACCTATTGAGATTTTTTTTATACCATGATATTTTTATAATCTAATTCAAAATTCGAACTCAATCGAATTCAAATAAACAAGGTCTTATTCGGTATAGGTTATTTAAATAATCACAATAGTTAGAATAATAGAAAAAATTGTATTAAAATTATTATATTAAATTATATAAGATATGTCTATTATATAGACATTACATTAGACTTAAATAATATAATAATGATATTATCTTACATATATATTATCTTATATTCTAATATTTTTTTAAACTTAAAATGAAAAACACTTGAACAACTTGAGATTAAAAACGAGATATTGAAATGTTGATAATGTATTTTTCAAGTTTTGGAAACTCGTGAGCTCTATCCAGTTACAGGATGACAGTGTGTTGACTGATAAACCAGTAAAGAGGTAGAATTTCATGGACATTGAATGCTGGGGTGAAACAACATCCGAATGAACTCTAAAATTACTCGTGAATCTCGAGATCCATCTAACGATAGGATGATAGTGTGTTGTATAAAAGAAAACCAGTGAAGAAGGTAGAATCTCATGGGCATAGAATGTTGGAGTCACTTAAAAAAAACTCATCCTAATAAAAGGATGAAAGTGTGTTAACTAAATGACCAATAAATAAGCACACATATAATTGGATTAAGACAAATAAAAATTAGGACATTAACTACTAGGATAAAATAATATCTGAAAACAAAGATCAGAGAATATGATTGCTGAAGAAAAATAAGAACATCAACAAAAAAAAATTGTTTGAAAGAAAAAAATTATTAAAAAATATAATAATAATAATAATCAAAGTTTGAAAAGACGGGATTAATCCGCGATTAATCGGAAATCGAAAAAAAAAACGTCCCATTTTTTTCTATTCGGTAACCAAAAAGGTCAACGGTCAACTTGGTTTGGTCAACGGTCAACCCGGGTCGAACCCCGTTAACTCGGGTCAAACTCGGTCTAATTTTTTATTAACATGTAAAAATTATATTCTAAAGAATATAAATAATTTTCTCCTAATTTCATTTTCTCACTTCTGTTTTTATTACCCTCTTTCTCTTACTCAAGCCGCAGGTCATCTCGTCTAGGGAGCCTGAAACCGGCGTCTCCATTGTTTATATTCCATTTCAAACCGTGTTCTCACTGGTAAATATTTATCTCTTAAGTCTTTCATGCTTACTCTTGACACTGTTTTCTTCTTTATCGCTTTATTTCTTTAGATCATGTTAATACATCAATCGTAGATATCAAGGTTTCAGAAAAATATGTTTATAGGATCCACTATATAACGAAACATCTCTGTGGTTGCTTCTTTATGCTTGTGCAAAAGTTCACACAAAGATATCACAAGTTTGCTATTATTCTAGGTAGTTATTTATGGTGAAGTGGAAACCTTTCAGGTGTTACTTTGAAACAAGTGTTGCTTTTATACTCATTGTGCACTCAAAGTGTTTGATAAATGCTTTTGGACTTTTTAAATTTTAGTTTATAACTTTTTGAACGATAATTTTAGTATCCAATGCGACTCTGTATGAATTTGTGTGTGTTTTTAACTTTTATGAATGAAATTTAGTATTATTCTTAAAAAATAATGTGATTAGGCTAAAAATGATTAATTCAATTAATCCGATTAATCCAATTAATCATTAATTTGTATGTGTTGATTAATGTCCAATTACCGATTAATACAACCTTGATAATAATAATAATAATAATAATAATAATAATGATTAGAACTTTCCATCAAATGGTTAAGGTAACCATTGACAAAGGCAGCGAAAGACTAAATATTTTAGCCGAATAACAAAATTTTGGCTCTGATACCATGTTATAATAATAGAAGAAATTGTATTATAATTATTAAATTAAATTGTATAGAATAGGTCTGTTATATATACATTACATTAAACTTATAAGGAAACTAATAATACAATAATTATATTATCACAATTTATAATATTATGATATATTATCTTATATTCTAACACTAACCCAAAAATATCATATCATTTCTCTCTCTTCTTCATCATATCATTTAATTCATTACACAAAACAATAAAATATTTTTTATTTTAAATTATTATTATTTTTATTTTATCATTATATATTAATATTTTTAAGTCTATTTTAACCAAAAAAAAAAAAAATCACTTACATATTCAAAATTATCATTAATCATTCTTTTCTAAATAACTGATTATTTGAATAACCTCAATCCGAAAAATTCCCGAAATTTGAGCTTCAAATAATAATAAGTCTATTTTTTAGAATGGAATACTTTTCATACTTATGGTAAGATAATTATTTAAATTTATTTTTAAAATTGAATACTTTGATTCGTTTCTCTATAACGTATAAAAATAAAACAATTATAAAGTAGTTAAGTTTGGACATATATATATATATACCACAAGTTTAATATAATGTAACAACAATTCATACAAAGAGCATAAAAAATCAAATAACATCAAGAATCAAAACTATTAAAAGCATTTGCCAAGATTCTGAAATTAACATATTCCATGTACATAAATTTTTACAAAGGAGGTGTTATATATGGCTTGTCTTGAACTCTAATAAAAAAAATTAATTTATAACACCTTTAATATATTTATTCTTTTTATTTTATATGATTGTAACTCGTGAAATTCGTTTTCTTGAAAAAATATTGAAGTTTAAAAAATTTTAACATCGGTTAGTGTTAAAATATGTTTTTAATAAAACATTATTTAAAAAATTTATAAAAAAATAGTTTGACATTTTTAAATTAATTATAATAATAATTAATTTTTATGTTCAATTTTAAATAATCTTTTAAATTTATAATAATAAAATTACCATTTTATTAAAAAAATATGTATTTTATATTAATTTAAAATATTATTTATTTGATGAAAGAATCGCCAATTGATTTATAATTTAAAATCAATAAAATGTTTTAGTATACATATATATACGTATATTTGATCAGAGATTATTTTAAGTTTGATGTTTGGTGATGCTCGGAAAAAGGTTTCGCATATATCCTCCATACTCGTTAAAAAGCGGTCTCTATTTTATAAAATCTTGTTTTGAAAAATTGGTTTTCTTACGTTTTAATTAGCCAATTATTCTTCAAGTCTTAAACATTCACATGTTTTTCATGCATGAATTTAAAATTATATAATACTATTTAAATGATGGTACCTGCGATTGATGTCGATGTTTATCGAGGAAGGTTTCTGAAAATATCAATTTAAGGAATGAGAATTTAAAAATAAATCCAAACAAGCATTTATCAAAAATATATTTTATGAAAATATTCTAAGAATATTTTGAAATCGTTTTATTTTTTTCCAGATTCTTAAAAAATAGTTTGGGATTTCTAATTTAAAAAGAAAATTACAAATTCTAAACAAGCAGACCCTAGGACCGGTCCTCTCAATCGCGGGTGTCGATCCCTCGGTCGAGAGGGAGAATTTCTCGGTCGGATGCGGGGAGTCTTCGGTCGAGGTCAAGATTCCTCAGGCAGGTGCGAGGGATCCTCGGTCGAGGCTAGGATTCCTTAGTTGGATGCGGAAGAGCTCTAATCGGGTGTAGAGAAGTTCTCGATTGAGGCTAAGATTCCTTGGTCAGAAACCATGTCGGGCTTGTTTTCTCGGTCGAAAATCAAGCCCATGCTAAAATCCCACAGTCGGGTGAAAGAGGGAGGGTTCGATTTTCTCGGTCGGAAATCGAACTCAGGTAGAATATCGGTCGGACGCCAAGAACACCAAACTAACTACTAATTTGGTGATTTTGATTGGGGGGCCTCCTCTCTTCGATCTGAAGCGATGGGGTGCTTCGTCTGGTCTTAATGATCACTTATAACATCATCTTAATGCATCATTCGATTGGGATCATATTCCATTTGATTCAAACATTTTTTTGAACAAAAAGCGTATTTTTGAATTTAATGATTTTATTGAGTATAAATAGTTTACCAACAACTTCCTTATACATATTATGATCAAACAACCAAAACATGAACATTGGCGGTTCATTTTAACCAATTAAAGAACTAAATTTTTATTTTTATAAAAAAATTAGTTCTTGATCAAACATGATCGAGATTGCTTGGAATTGATCTAAACATACTCATAACACCTTTAGAAACATGTTAGGAAAGTTTTTGGATCACTAAGAATAGAAACCGATTTTAAAAATTTTCAAAATTAAATTTGGGTATTATTTATTTGGATATTTTTTATTCAAATTTGGTTTGACAAAAATCTTGTAAATGATCTCATGATCGTTTTTCAATCAATAAATTGAACAAAAAAATAGTATATAAAATTGGTCGAACTGATATATAAAAATTTCAATTTGAATTCACAAGTTGAATTCCAACATGATTGGAAGCTTATAGTGAGTTGGAGGACATTCTTGAACTATTTTAGTAGCTTTGTGATTACCTAGAATCGAGCCTTAAAACCTTATACAAAATTTCAATTTTTTCAAGAAAGGTTAAAAAAAAATTAAAGCGGATTTTGTATGGAGTGGATTGAGGGATTGAGATTTAGATAAATTGCCTTCAGTTTGCCTAAGGGGGGCTATTTATAATCTCCCAAGGTTGGTTGATCGATCAAGTAGATCGAATTTCAGACAAACGTCATTAATGTCTTTTGTTTGTTTTTCATTCAACTTGATTGTAAGGCGATGATAAACACTATGATCGTAGGTGAAATAATCACCATGTTAGGGTAATTATTTCAGTCTTTTAATCGACCGATTTGATTGAGTTTCGGTCGATCATCATTGTTGTTCGCTGCGAGGAAGAAAACAACCAAAGAATGAAATGTCGTCGTTTCAGGATGAAATGTGAACGTTTGGGCGTTCCGTTAGCGTTTTGTCATGTCTAGGCGTTATGTTAGCGTTCATGCTAACGGTGCTGAGGCGCACATTAGTTGTCCTGCTGCTTCGTGAATGCGCGCCTCTTTCGTTGCGGCGAACCACGCAGCTAACTGTTGGTCGGTGGATGATATTCTAGCGCTCATCTAATGGTTGTAGGGTCTGTTGTATTAGTTTTCTTTTAATTCTGGCTGCCGTAGTTCATGATCATTTTTCAGCCTTAGGACTTGTTTAAAATTGATTTTTCTTTCATCATTTTGGTCTTGTTTTTAACCTACAAATTATATCAAGCATTTTAAATAGACATAATATTTATTTTGCCTAATTTTTATATTTTATTTTTAATATTTTTGGGGATTTATTTTAATTAATTATTTGATATAAAATGGATACAATATTTATCATAAATAATTTATTTTAATTTCTTTTGACTCCTTAAATTAATTTAAGATAAAATTACTACAACAATTATTTAAAATTATTTTATTTATTTTTCTTAGTCATTATTTTAATTAATTGGAGTAATTACTATAATAATTATTCCAATTAATTATTAAATCATGTTTTGGCCTTAATTTTAATTATCTTGAATTTATTTATTTAAAATAATTATTTTTAAAATTTATAAATTAGATAGGTAAAATTTTAGTGGTTATCATTAGTATTATATTTAGTTTTTAATAATATGAATTTTTAATATATATTATATAAAAAGATAAATTTATCATAATTTTTTTTATGTTCAACATATAATTGTTCGGATCAGTTCTTTTGTCATCCACTCATCTCGTGAATTTTTTTTTATTTTTTATTTATATTTATATTTATTTTTTAACTTGAGCTATTATAATGGATTACATTCTTATGTAAATTTAAATATCCTAACCATAAGTGACATCTTTGTATACGTTTAATTTTCAATTTTCTATTGCAATTTAGAGGGTTTTTTTTGTTCTTACATTTTGTATAATAATAATAATAATAATAATAATAATAATCTAAACGTAAAATTCAAACAATAATGTTGAAAGAGTACAATTAAAATTCAAACAATAAATGTGAAAGAGATGTCTAAACGAATGACTGATCAGTTAAAATAATTCAATATCGTGATAAGCATGTAAACTTCTATTTGTCATTGTCAGATTACAGATTTTAAATTATAGGTTATTGAAATAATCGGTCAATTATTTTAATTTTTGTTTGATATAAATTTTGAAAAAGTTTTTATTTATTTTTATTTTGAAAGATTAATATATAATGATAAAATAATAATTTTTTAAATAAAATTATAAATATTTTAATAATTTAATTAATAAATAAACTTATTTAATAAATAAAAGTTAGAATTAAATAATATTTTAATTAAATTTGAAGTATTTATAAAAAGAAGAGAGATAGGGGAACAAAAAGATAGAAGAATGACTTGATATTACGTGCTAATAAAATAAAAAATATATAAAGAGATAGTATAAAAAAAATTATTATTTTAATCAGGTTAAGTTATTCTCTCAATAGTTCCCTTTTCCAAATTTTTTATTCCAATCATTAGTCTTAATAAAATAAATTAATTAATTAATTGAGACCACATTATATATCTATCTAATAGTTTAGCCTTGTCTACTTTAATAGATGGGTATTTTTTATTTTATTTTTAAATATATTTTTGGTGATTTTAAAAAATATTTAAAATATATAATATCACAATGCATTCAAATATTCTATTAGTTTTTTATTTTTTTAAGTTGTTTAGTTTCACTTTAGGTGACTCATCTTTATATTACTTTTATAGTTAAATTTAAACAACTTTAGTTGATATATTTATAATATATATATATATATATATATATATATATATATATATATATATATATATTAATATATAATTTGCTATGATACATGGACTTCAAAAAAAAATAGTTTAAGAAATCCAATTATTGCTTGGAGTAATAAAAATAGTTGCATTTTATGATTTCTTAATTAATAATAAAAAACAGGGGAGGTAAATAAAGAACTTTAGAGGGCTTGTTTGGATTGGGTTATTTAAATAACTCGATTCAAAAATATCATCTAATTCTCTCTTATTTATTACATTATTTAATTAATTAACTAAAATATTAAAATATATTTTTTTATAAATTATTATTTTTTTATTATATATATCATTTTATTTTGAAAAATGTCCATTTATATTAAAAATGAAAAAAAATTAAGGAAAACTAAAAAGAATAACATGATTTTTTTATAGAAAAAACAGTACTCAATAAGTTGTTAAGTTTGTAAATCATCGATAAAAACGATTAACCCTCCGACAGACTCTATTGGCTTTTCTGAACGAATATTAGAAAGCATAATAATGAATATATTATGCATCGAATGACTACGCTCATTTAAAGTTCGACGATTTTTCTCTAACTAGATAGTACATCAAAAAATAATTGGTTGGTAACTCAAATATTTAGGTCTACCATATCAGCCGTATCAATCCAAACTTCACAACAACTACCCAAAGACTCAGACATCACCCAATGAATCTCAGTAATACTTCACAAAAGAGTCTAAATACTAGTCACACCTCGACAATGCAAAACTAAATGAATTGTCAATTCAACCTTTTTGTGACACATACGACTAACCATTATACAACATTTTTTCATGCACATATCATCCGTTGGAATCTCACCATGAATAACGATTCATCCAAAGATCGAGATATTGGATAAAATCTTTGACTCCCAAAGTTTTTTCCAATAAAAGTTATATGGAAACATCTTAACGAATAACTTATAGCAATGCTCCCATAGAAACTATCAATATATTGTCAACGCATAACATCTTATTCAGACGACGACACTTGTTTGCGTCCTATCAAAAGTAAACTCTATTATGGAACGAAGTCTCCATAATGTTTAATCTCCTTCTATATCTAATTCGGCTAGTGAAACCATTAGACCGATGATTAAAATATCCTTAACGGCGAAATTTCTATATACAACAATGGAAGTAGACTCAAGATATGTCGTATTAATACTATTTAATTAAGTATTTTTTAACAAAAAAAAATCATTACTAATCATTACTTTTTAAGTAACCGTATATTTTTTTTAAAAACCCCAATACGAAGAAGACATGGGATTTATACCATCTTTCTATTATTTACTTATTGTTAACTATACAACCCTGAAAACAAGAAAAAGGTGATATGTTTTTAATATTTTTTATTATGAAGAATTAGTATAACACTTTACAACAATGACTTTTCAAATTTATTTAAAATGTTTTCAGTGAAAATTGAATCCGTGACATTTTAGTCTTTTAAGTTGACTATTTTTAAAATTAATAACTCTGATGATGTTTTTAAATATTGCATCTTAGTTCATTTCAACTCAAAATATAAAAGAAAATAATATTTAGTCTTTCATATTGAGTTTACTTTGTATGGTTCCATTTTATAACTAGTAATAAATTGTAAATGTTTCAAATTTTAATTCTTAATGAAATGCTTTAAAAAAAATCTTTTTTTTTAAGTACAAACATGATTTTATTAAAATTAACTATTTAATTATTTAAATAAGCCCATGTTATATAAAGAAGGCCTAAATGACTATAATTTCCATAAATTAAAATGAGTAAGAGCTTGATTATTTTGTTTTTTTTACTGGATATTGTTTTATTATTATTTTTTAACATAATTTAATTTATTAATTAAAATATTTTTTATTTATTTTATAAAATTTAAATTTTAAATAAAAAGACATTATATATATTTTTTAAATGGTTCATTATATTAAAAATGATAATAATTGTTTAAACACAACGATAAAATATAACATTCATAACAAAAATAAAAATAAGAATATAATACAATCACATTACCCGTGTTATCGAACTAGTAAGTTTTCAAGAAAAACGATTAACTCCCTAATTAACTCCACCATCGACTTTTAAAAAAATAAATGACATTATAATTATTCAATTAATTAAAATTTTAAATAATTTAATTTTCAACCAAACAATATTTAAAAAAAAAAATCAATAAAATCCAATGTAGCCCCACATCAAACAAGCTCTAAATGTATTCTATTAAATTATGATTAAAAAGAACTCATAAACCAAACAAACCCTATGAAGGGACACCCAAAAGCTTCCAATTATTGGAGTCTATGTTTGATCTCGAAATTAAAATTATGAAAATAGCAATTTAACTTAAAGGCAAATTAGTCTTTAAATTTTAGAAATTATTTTTTTCGTATTTTTTATAAAAAAAAAGATTTTAAAAGAAAATTCAGTAAAACTTAAAAAACTCTTTCTTCAAACCAGCCCAAACAAAAAAAAAAATTCTTTTCTGTCTAGTTTGGTTCGGTCTATAAATGCAAATAAATTGTCCATTACATTATAATTTTTTATGATTATTTAGTAAATAGCTATCACAATTCACCTATTACATATAAATAAAAGGAATATAAGCTTAATAATATGAAACAAATAAGAAGAATGTTTATTAAATATTTAAATAAAGTTGAATATTAGGTAATAAATAATCAAACTAGCCCTTAACCTTTTAGTCATTTGTTGGTGTCAGAATTAATTGACGTGTCCCCGAGGAAACTTGTCTTGTGAACTTTGCTTTGGCAACTTCCCTATCACCTTTTCTCTCGTTAATTAATTTCCAAAGATAATGAATGTTAGCCAACCATGACTTTTTTTTCTTTCAATTATTTAATTATTTAAATAACTTAAATTTAAAAATATCATTTTATTTTTATATTTTTTATACTATCACTTAACTCATTAAATAAAAAAAATAAAAATATATTTATTTTAAATTATTAATTTTTATTTTATCCTTATATATTAATACTATTTAAATTTCATATCTTCTTAAAATCACCACAAATTATTATTTTTAAATAATTCATGTTATAATTTTAACTCGAATCCTAATAAACTCCAAGATAAAAAAAATAATAATAAATAAAAAAAGAATAAAAATAAAGAAAGAAGTGAAAATATATATTTTATAATTTCTAACTTCAAAACAAAACTAAACATCTTAAAGCATAAATTTGTAATCAAAATAAATTTCCAATTTCATCCATAGATGATGAGCTAGCTAATTTAAAGATGAAATTTCATCGTTTTTTAACCCTTTGACTTCATTCAAAATGTGAAATGATCGCTCTACTTCGTTGATCATTTCCCCTAAATTTAGGCGCATCATCACAGCCTATGTCAACGACTGACTATAAAACAACCAAAACGCTATTAAACGCTATTATAGTTGCTTGACTCAAAGGAAGCCCACTTGCTTCTTAAACCAACTCCGAGAGGCTATAAATAGTCTCTTTGGATCAATCCGAAGGAGGAGATGAACTCTCAAGCCTCAAATCGGAAAATTCCATAAATCTACCATTAAAACTTCAAGCTTTCTGAATTTTTGAAAATTCTGTGTAAGGCCTTAAAGTTTGGATATAGGCATCCCCAAAGCTCCTTTCATGTCTAAGAAGTATTCTCCAACACCTGATAAGCTTTCAATCATCCTGTTATTCAAATTTGCAGTTTGAAATTGATTTTTTTTTTTATTTTCATAAGTTTGTATATTGTCTGATTGTTGAACTTTTTTATTAGAAAATGATCATAGAATCATTTACAAGATTTTTGTTGAATCTAAAATCGATCTAAAACAAAAAAAAAATCCAAATTTGAATTTAAAATTTTAAAAATTAGATTTTTTTTTCTTGAACTATTGCTCAATAACAACAACCCAGAAAGTTTCCCAACATGTTTCTAATGATATTAGGAACCTATTTAGATAATGTTTGATCTATCTTGATCATGTTTATTCAAAATAAAAATTCTCATAAAAAATGAAAATTTCAAGTTATTGAATTGATCAAAATGAACAAACAATGTTCATATTTGGGTTCTAACCAATCATATGAAACATAAGAAAGCTATTGAAAAACTCTTTACACCTCATTAAAACAAAAAACCAAAAATTTGTTTTTTTACATTAAAACTATTTTGGTTGAATGAATTATCATCTCGATCGAATGACACATCAGGATGATGTTCATAATTATCTTGAAAGCTTTGTGAAGCTACCCAGACCCCTAGACCAAAGAATCCAAGCTTCAATCAAAACTGCAAAACATAAAGTTTTAATGTTCTTAAGTATCGAGAGGTCCTACCGAAAAATTTCGACCAGGACCGATAATTTTGACATCTGAACGAGGATTCTAACCTAGGACCGATGAATCTTGCACCCGACCGAGAATTCACATACCTTGGACCAATAAAGTTAGCCATAGACTAACCTAGGACCGATGATTTCCACACCCCGACCGAGGGACTTCAGCACCCCGATCGAGGATCTCTAAAACCCGACTAAGGGACTTTTGTCCCCAGAACCGAGGGTTTTAGCCCTGACAAATAAAAAGCGCACATATGACCGAAGACACCGGTCTGTTTGGTTACACTTTTAATTTTCAAAATTATTTTTGTAATTTGGGGACTCCAAACCATTTTCTAAAAATCCAAAAAAAAAAAAAAATTATTTCAAACTTAATTTTTGTAATTTTCAAAATTATTTTTTTAATTTGTTTTTTATTATACTTGAGCTATCTTAATTGGTTGTGTTAAATTAATATTTTAATAAAATAAATAATATATACTAAAATTATTTTTATTATATTCTTTTTTTCAAACATAATAATTGAGATTGAATTAAAATTCTATAATTTTTTCAAACATAAAAATAAAATCCAATTTAATGAGAATTGGAATTCTAATTCTAATGTGAAATCTAATTCCAATTTTACTCATACAAACCTACTAAATACTATAATAATTAAATTAGACTAATGTAATATACAAAATCTAAAGTATTTAAAATGTTAGAATTGGTGTTAATTTTTAAGAAAATATAGTTTTTTTATAAAGAATTTAAATGTATAAATATATAATAATAAAATAAAATATTTTTTTAAAATAAAGTTTAATTTATTATTTTGTTTAATGAATTTAATAATGTAATAGATAAAAGAGACTAAAATGTAATTATGTTCCTATTATTTAACTAGTTATATTTAATTATTAATCTCATTTTAAGAAAGTAAAATCATTCAAACAAATAATAATCTTGAATCTATCTTCTTAAATAACTCTTAAAATCAATTACTTGTTTTTATTTATAATCAAATAAATAAATATGGACAGACAATCCTATTATAAATTTAAATTAATTAGGAGGATGGCCTTTAAATGATGTATCAATCGATCAATCAATCAATCTATAAAATAAATAATGATTACATGTACGGAGGAACACATTGTAACCATATAGTTTAGTTTATTAAATGAATTATGTCCTCATTCTAATTCAATGAAATGGACCCCGATAGAAATTGAAAGATGTCTCTTTTGGTGACAACTCTAAAATTTGGACTTATTCTTTAATTACTCAATATCACAAACAAATAATGTAGAGACCTTTCTCTTGTTGCCAACTTTAATATATGAATTAATAACTTTATATAGAATTATTCATAATTTTTTCGATTAATTCATTATTACTTTTTGATATCCCATTCAACTTAATGGGTTTTAGGTATGTTTTTTAAAATCTTAAAAATCAATTTTATCACATGAAATAACTTATTGGGTTTATTAATTATTTAATATCTTAAATTAATCTATTTACAAATTTACCTCAATGATAGTAAAAAAACAAATTGTATGCAAAATAGTCCCACCACTAGAAAAAAAACAAATAAGATAAGGAATATATACTGTTGGCAACTTTTTGCTTTTACTCTACAGTATTTTTAATATACATTATTTAAAATAAAATAAAATAAAACTTTTATATTATCACCAAAAAATTGAAGTTAAAAAAAAATATTATATTATGCCTTATTTCAAAAAGACTTTGGAGAGTCAATTATGTCAAGCTTTAAACTTGTGGAATAAAAAGAAACATGACTAATTCATTTTATGCAATCACTTATTTGTTTTTTAAATGATTTTTTTTAATTTTTTAGAACTATTTAATAAGTTGTTAAATAAAATAAAAGTTCATTTTATACAAAGACTTTTTATCATGAGCTACCAAAATATGTTAGTTTCTTGTTGGTTGTGATATTAAACTAGTTATAATGATAAATTGATTCTATGAAAAAGTTTTATCAAAGGAAAAAGTTTTACATTTTTATTTTTATTTTTTAAATTATGGATCATATTAAATTTGAGACTAAAATAAGAAAATTGTTAAATATTATAGGTCACAAAAATAATTAAGATGTTAACATGACAAATATTATAAGTCCTCTCCACTTGTGCTTAATTGAGGTGGACAAGTTGTAATTAATTATATAAACACTAATAATGTTTTGAAAGACATCAATCATCTGAAATTATTATTTGAAAAACAAAATTTACTAGACAAACAAATCAAGATCTCAACTAAACAATGTAACAAATCATTGCTTCTAGATTTATAATCCTTCTATTTTATTCATATGAATCTTGTTTTCAATAATTTGTCGTCCATTTGCTTAAACTTTCGTTAAAACCACGTGTATTTCATGAAATGAACTCGTATACATATTTTTTTTATAAAAATGGTTGGTATGGAATAACAAATTACGATTAAAATAGAACATCATGTTTTTTTAGAAAATACTTAATACCTGAATAAATATATGATGTCTAATGGGTGTCTCATCTCATCATTTATATATATCACGAAAAATCTTAACAAGAAATTAAAAAGAATCTTAACAAATCTAATTAATTTAAAAAATACATCAAACCAGTTGTCTTAAATCCCTAAAAACATGGTCGAATGATTACATTGCGAAAAGTTTCATCAAATTCAACAATTTCTTTTAAAGTAGGAGACAAGTAAATTAAACGGTGTCTAATGATTGTCTCATCTTATTCTCATTTATGCATTATCATGAATCATCTTAATAAGAAAATCGATTTTTAGCAAAGATCAAATCAATCTTAAAGAGCCTATCAAATCCATAGCCTTCAATTCCTAAAATCATGGTCAAATGTTTACCTCAACGAAAAAGTTCTATCAATTCAAATAATTCCTTTCAATCGAAACAAAATCGCTCACCCATGTAATTCATAAATCGATTGGACTATTTGCCCTCTCCAAACCCCCAATAATCCATATATTGATTGGACTATTTTCCTTCCCTCAATCCCTAATACTCCCATCAATGGTGGATCAAAATTATTCTACTTATTTATCAAGAAGTCAATGGACATCAATGTCACTAAAGAAATCAATCAATAAACCATAAAAGAAAAATCGAACAATCCAACCCGAAAACCAAGCAACATCAAGCTTCAAAATCATCCACGACCTCATGAATCCACACAAAATTCTATCTTATTTATAAGAATTCATCTATATATATATAAATAAATATAACTTATATTTATGAAACATATAATAAGTGGTCCTAATTTTTTGAGTTTTGTACATTTCAAAAAGATATTCATCATATTTTAATTCCAACGACACACATTTACAATAAAATTTTGATTTTTTTTACATACTATTCATTTGACGATGCCACCTTCGGTTACAATTTTTTTTTTTTTTTCACCACACCATACAATTTCATTTAATTATTGTATTTTATTAATAAAAAAGAGCTTAAAATTCCTTGATATCACATGGGGACAACAGTCATACTCATAGAAAAGATGCTTGTCGACTGCGGAGAATCACTACTATAAGAGAATTATTTATATATACATAATAATTTCATATTTAAAAAAACTTATTTGAAATAAAATTTTAAAACTATTTGTTGTAACAATAATTAAATTTAATATTGAAGTAAAATAAGAATAAATGATAGAAAACAATGTTGAATTGTCTTAATCATTTTGTTATTATTGTTTTTTTTTTATAATATCTGAAGTAATGTCTATTATTTTCTATTATAGACTTTATTTTTACGTTTTACTGAAATATTTTACTAGGTAAAAATATATTTTAATTATTATATATAATAAAACACTAAACAGGATCCAAGGAGCTGAAAACACAGGGCATAAAAGTCTGGACAGGGGCCCACTATAATGTGCCCATGTGTATAATGTTGCAGTGATTTTCTTGGCTTTGGATTTGTATTATTTAAATTATTTTATTTAATAAAAATTATAAAACTTGAATTATTAGGTGAAAAAAAATAAATATATTAATTTTTTTTAAATAAATAATATTTTAATTAATGAAGAGAGAGATTAAAATATGGTTGAATAAAATAAATGATTATGTGAATTATAAAAATTAAACTATTTTATAAAAAAAATATTATTGTATAATAAATAAATAATTTTTTTTTTTGAAACAAATGGTATTTAATATATTAATTAATATATAAAATATGATTCAATTATTTTATATACAAACAAAAACACTTTAGTTGATTTTTTTTTTAAAAAAATCAACATTAATCAAAATTATTTCGTTTTCTTTTTTATTAATCATATCACTTAATTCATTAATAAAATAATAAAATATATTATATTTTTAAAAAAATAAAATTTATTTTATCATTATAAATTAAAATATATATATCGTCTTCTCAGAATCAAGATTACTCAATATTATTCTAATAATATAAGTTTATTATAATAAATCCATGTGGAGAACAAGGCCTAAGTTGGTCTTATGAAATTTAATAAAATTGGAATCATATTCTAAATTATTTATTTAATTTATAATTTAAAAATATAACTATAATTTCAATAAAATTATATGTATAATTTAAGTTTCAATTCTAATTATTAATTTTGAAGTGTCAAAATAAATAAATCAAATGAAACCGAATCCCCCATTTCAATTATATCATTACCAAACATTGCCTTAAGAATTGCTTAATCTTTTATAAATTTTTTAGAATTATTATTTAGATATTCTTTTACTCGATTTAAATGATTGTCACACAATCTAGATAGTTAGGTGTATCGATTAATTGATACCACAAAATAATTTACCACAAATAATGTTTGATATTTACAATAGTAAATGTAAAAAAAACAATAACAATATATTTAAGCCATGACATTTAAGTAAATTTAATCACAATTAATTAAGTTAAATATGATTAAAACCATCAGCATTATGAAAATATTGTTTTATTAAATTGAAATTAATAATTATTTAAAATAATGGTGTAGTGATCATGTGTTGAATAGATACATGGGTTTGTCATTTTCCCTATTACCAAAAAGCCCACATGAGATATAAATAGAATTAATACTAAGATATATTTCTTAAAATAATCCTTAATTAGCTGTCACATTCATATTGGTCAATTTTTGCTTAAAATTTACAACTTTGATAATTAGTTGTATAACCTTATAATGCTGGCTAAATTGTTTCAATTTAAAATAGCATAAATTTCAAAACATGAAACCAAACAAATTGAGTAAAAGAAATACTAATAACACATGAAATGAGTTATGAATGTATGTGTGTATATAATTATAGGTTCGATATCGATAAACATTCATTTAGATAAAATAACGAACATAAATGTGACAGTATCGATCAAAACAAACAATCTTAACAATTCTAAGAATCCAAAATAATATAAAAGAGTTATCAATTGAGATTTACAACAGAAATAACATAAGAATCAATGAATACAAGATTCTTAATTTGTCCATGTTCTCGACTCCATGACCTTGAATTTTTGCTCCCTAATTCCAATGATTCTTCATCCTTTTGCACCTGGTTTCGGCACTAAGGTTTGTCCAATCATTCCATATAAAAACAATAACATTTCTAAAAATCCAATGATCTTATAAATAAATATGTAATGTTTAATTTTTAATATAAATTCTTATTGAGAAGCGATGTAAACTACAACGAAAAAATAATTGTTAATTTTCTTTTCACTTTCTATGTTAACTTGAGGAGGGTATTATAGCCTCATATTCAAATGTTATTTTATTATGTTTTTATTTTTGGGAAACTAAAAAATGTGGCCACAAGGGGTTAAGTTTATAGCCCGCAAACACACTTAATTATTTAATCAGACATAAAATTTGTCGTCTGACGAGCTCAAACTCAGAACGAGGTTGAGAATATGCCGCTCTTGTTGTTGTTAGGTTAGAAGAGGGAATATATTGATATTTTTATTTTGTTGATTGGGATATGAGCTAGTTATGACTCACCATATTATAACACAATCATTTTTCTTTACATGAATTTATTTGTTTTATAAAACAAAGATCACCTCTTCATAGCTTCTAAAGAGACTGATCTTTCAAGAATGAGCTTAAATTATCAACATGATATTATTTTTAATGGTTTAAATTATTTTAGAAAAAAAAAGATCTCAATCCATTTCTTATTATTAAATGCTCTCAAATAGCATTTTTTTCAATACCCACTCCCTCATTTATTTTTGAAATTTTTATATTTGTATTATTTTTGAATATTATTAGCAAATTGTTTCATATATTCTATGAAATAATATTATGACACATTGTACTATTATATTCAACAAAAACTTAATCAATAACATCAAATTAGTTAATTACTTTTTTTACCAACTTCTAATTAATATTAATAACAAATGGACTTTAAAATTTATAAATATTAAGGAAAGTGGTGATGGTGACAAAAACAAAGAAAAAGAAAGGATAGAGGTGGTGATGAAAGGTAAGTCATGAGCTTTGTTTGAATATATTTAAAAAATAATAATTAATGAAAGATAATTCAAGTGGTAAGAATAATTTTAAAATACCAAATGTTGTGAGTTTGATTCTCACTTAATTGTTAAGTACGTTCAAAACAAAGAAAAATAATATTTGTATATTATATACCTTCATTAAGAAGAAAAATTATATAAAAGTTAAACATTTTTTTTTTCTTTCAAAGAACCCAAAATTAAATAAACTCCTAATATTAAAATCTTATTCATGTAATCCTATTATAATAGTGTTGGGAGTAAACATTTTTATTCATCTATAATAGGCAAAAATCACATACACAATTGAAAAATACAAAAAAAAAAATATTGAAATGAGTTTATATATATATATATATATATATATATATATATATATAAACTCATTTCAAGATTAATAATATGATATTATCTAATTACTTATTATACTTCAAAGGGCAATAATATGACTTTTGTCTTAAATTTGATTTTAATTAATAATAACTTAAATTAAAATGGGAATATGATTATATACTCATTTTATAAATTTTAAATAAAAAGGAAAAAAAGTGTCCATTTTCAATATATTATATATTCCATCTATATGAATACTTATTTATCTTATGTATGGATAGATTGTTAATGAGGTTATGTTACTCATTCATTTTGTTAAAAAAATATATATTTCTTTAATTTTATCAATAACTACAAAAAAAAAATTTATAATTTCACTTCTACTTGAAAATGTACTTAGTAAAATTAGTAAGATTCCCGTAAGATAAAGATAAAAATATAAATAAAATAAATTTAATAAAATAATTATAATGATATTCAATATTTAAAATTCTTAATAAATCACGAATAATATATTAAAATAAAAAATAGAACGCTTTCATTCCACATTTTATTCATTTCGATAAAATAACTTATATTCTCACATATCTTATCACATATTTTTTCCGAATGAATCTCTTATCTCGTGACCTAACACTTTCACTTTGGTCAATCAAATATTTGATTCATATTTTTTAATATTTAACATCGTGACTTCACACTTTGGTCAATCAAATATTTGATTCATATTTTTTAACCACTTTCAATTGATCATACTGGCCTATTATCCATCGGTAAACCACATCACAATCACACTTGGTTAAAGGGTTGTACTTGTTTTGTTCGGTTGAAACATACATATAGCACTTTTAATTTTATTTTTATATAACCATTTAAAGTTTATAGGCGGGTCAACTCACAATCCGACTCAATTATCCATTTACTCTCACATATATATATCCAAATTAACCACAGCACTCGATCCGGCAATTCAGACACTTTAAAAATTAAACATCATTATATATATATATATATATATATATATTAATTAGTTAAAAAGTTGAACTTATATTGTTAAAATGTTCCGCGTTCATCTAATTTGGTGTTAAATTTAAAATATAAAGTGTTATTAGCCTAGTTGGTTAAAGAGTTGTACTTGTTTTGTTATGTTGCAAGTTCGAAACATACATATAACATTTTTAATTTTATTTTTAACCGTTTTAAGTTTATGGGCGGTTCAATCCACAATCCGATCCAAGTATCCATTTACTCTCACATATATATTCAAATTAACCACAACTCTCGACCCGACAATCCGGACACTTAAAAAATCAAGTATCATTATATATATATATATATATATATATATATATATATATATATATATATATATATATATATATATATATATATATATATATATATATATATATTAGTTACTTAAAAAGTTGAACTTATATTGTTAAAATGTTCCGCGTTCATCTAATTTGGTGTTGAATTTAAAATATAAAGTGTTATTAACCTAGTTGGTTAAAGGGTTGTACTTGTTTTGTTAAGTTGCAAGTTTGAAACATACATATAACATTTTTAATTTTATTTTTAACCGTTTTATGTTTATGGGCAGGTTAACTCACAATCTGACTCAAATATTCATTTACTCTCACATATATATCCAAATTAACCACAACTCTCGACCCGACATTCCGAACACTTTAAAATTATGAAGACTCGTGACTTAATAATAAAGTAAAAATATTTAAGTAGATATTATATAATTACACTTAATTCACTAATGCAACCAAAAATTATTGAAAAAAAAAAAAGTATTGTTTAGAAATCAAATATCTTATATTATTCTTTTCTTTTATTAACTGATTTATCCCTCAGATGTCAATGTATTGCTATTGATCAACTTTTAGTTTCATTACAAACATTTTAAGTTGGGACATATACTATTATATATTTTGCTAACTTATTTTAATTAAAAAAATAATTTATTTTAAAAAATGTAATTTATAATAATACCTATATATATGTTAAGTTAAACCAAGAATGTGCTAGAAGGGGTGAATGAATAATAAAAAGAGTCAAAAACATATGAAAAGAAAATCATTAGAAATTCCACATGGAGTAAGAAAACAGATCATTCAATTGTAAACTCTATTGTTTCCATACTTTACTTTCTTTATAAACACTACCCATGAAATGCTCATAATTTTATTTATCATTCACATTCTTCTCTTTCTCTCTCTTCTATCTCTCACACACACACAACCAAACCACCATGGAAGATCAAATTCAAGACTCCCTTCCCTGCACTTCAACATCTTCATCATCAGAATCAATTACAAAAAACCCAACAAATCCCACTACCAACCTTAAAAAACATCCCAAAAACATCGACGGCAGCGACGATCAACCAAAGAAACGTAAGAAAATCGTCGCCGCCGTCGAAACCCATCATCCAAATTACAGAGGAGTTAGAATGCGAGCATGGGGGAAATGGGTTTCTGAAATTCGAGAACCAAAGAAGAAATCAAGAATCTGGCTTGGAACTTACGCCACTGCAGAAATGGCGGCGCGTGCTCATGATATGGCGGCTTTAGCTATAAAAGGAAACTCTGCTTACCTTAATTTCCCAGAAAACGCAAACGAACTTCCACGACCTGCATCTTCTTCTCCTAAAGATATTCAAGCTGCCGCCGCTGCGATTGGAAGAATCGCTGCTGCGATCCCTAATTCTCATTCATCTACAAATCTATCATCTTCTTCAATGGATAATAGTACTCAAGAATCATCGAATTCAATTTCAAGAGAAGAAAATGAAGAGGATTTGTTTTCGAATCTTCCTGATCTTTCAATGGATAACTCAGATCGCAGCGATATTGGATTTTGTTTCTATGATTCAGGTTTTCGACTTGATGAGTTATCTTTATGGGACTATTACTAAGTTCTAGTTTAGTTTCTTCTTTCTTTGATCTCAAAAAAAAAATTGAAAAAAAAAAAAAAAAGAGTGAAATTCATGTGAAAAAATATATTTTTATTTTTATTTTTTTACAAGAAAAATGGGTTTTTCTAACTTTTACTTCACCTATGAAATTATTGGTGCATACTTTTTAGGAAACTTATTATAAGGTTAATGATAATGATGATGATTATGTTTATAGTTAATGAAATCTCCATTTTTTTTTTTTTACTTTTATTTAATTATTGAAGTTTGAAGAGTAATAATTTCCTTCTTTCCCTATACATTGATAAATTTTTGTTTTTTTTATTGGACTCAATTTCGTAAATTAAAATATTAATGTCTTCATAAGAATTTTGTATTTAACTTACTAAGAGAGTTAAAATATAAAAAAAGTACGATACAAATATCTCAAATTCGATTCACAATAATAATGTTATAAATTTATGATTGTATCCGTGACCTTTATTATAGTAGGTAATATTGTTACATTTTGACCTACCTTATTATGAATTGTATATATATTGTTAAAAATATATATATAATTTTGGGTAGAGTATAAAGGACTAGTATAAAATAGGTCAACATGTGTCTTTTTATCCGGGTTTTGAGTATGTTTGTAGAAGAAGTTACCATGTTTTACTTTCTAGAAAAAGAAGGGAAAAAAAAAAGAAGAAAAAGGAAAAAAATAAGAGAAATGTGTGTTTGGCCCCTTGAACTTGTAAATAGTTTTGAGTTAGGACCCTTGTGTTATTTTCATTGGAAATAAGCTCCCAATTAATAATCAACTACAATTTGCTTGTCAAAGTATATATATGGACAATATCTAAATTAAATATTTCATAGAAGAAATATTTTTAGTATTTGTTGAGTATATTTCACACTCAATTGGTTTATGTTTTTATCCATATATATATATTTTTTTAAAGATAGTGTGTGTTTGTACGATAAAAAATTAATAAATTTATGACGTGTGTATAAATAAGTTAATGTTTTATAATATTATCTCACATAAATCAATATTTGGATGAGATGGTCGACAAAAAAACTAAATAAACTTAACAACGTTTTCTCAGCTAAACTTAGACTAGATCAACTTCATAAAGTTTTTATTTTTTTACTTTTTTACTTGTTAGTTCCGGGAGCCTACTTTCCTTTTGGGGGTTATTTGAAGAAGTTCGGGTCAACATCATATCATTTGGAACCAAAACTAAGGGGTTGAACTTGTTTTTAAATATAATCTTCATACAATTTCGGCTCATTCTCTAGAAATTACCACTCATTTTCTCAATTCACGCTCACTTAGATGCAAATTTCGACCCATTGCAGGCCATGCCTACCCTCGCGATAAGCAAATAGCAAGGGTAAAATGGGAAGAAAATGGGGGATATGAAATGAAATGTGAAAGAGAAATCATGCATAATTGCATATTGCCGATTAAAATGAAGAATCTATATCGAAATCATCTTTTGTGAGTTGTATAATAATTGATGCTATAGTTTGAAAGATGTGTAATCCTACCAATCTTGACATGAAATAAAGTGGAGAAGAGGGGAAGAATGACACTCCATGAAATTTAATGATGATATACTTTGATAATAATAACACTAAAGAAACAAACTATTAATTGTATATCAACCAAATCATTCGTCGTCACACCAAATCATTCGTCGTAACGATGACGCGTTTAAACTAAAATTAATTTAACTAAGTCTATGAGTTTATAACTTTTACCTTTTATAAGATTAAGACTTTATTGATAAATTAAATTGTGTGGTCACAAAAGTCACCATATATATATATCTTTGAAAATTAAATTAAAATGATCAATTTACAATTTTGAGATTGGATGTGATTTATCTTTGTAGACAATTTTTGACCAATTTATTGCACATTTGACTTTTAGTCTTTCATAGGAGGGTTTTAAGGTTTTTGGTTTGATAGTGTCTATTAATATTTATATGATATCTTAAAATCATTTTTTTTTTCAAAATTGACATGTGTTTCTTGTCACTTGTGATGATGAGTTTTTGTGAATTTTTGAAACATTTTATTTACAAAAGTATATATAAAATGAAAATAATCAAATTAATAAAACTACCTTAATATCATAACAATAATTTAGTAAATATACAGCCTAAAAACTCATATCTATACATATAGTGTTAAATTAAAAACAAAGTTAATTTAAAGGTTCAATTCAAAATGCACTAGAAATATGGGGGGGCAAAACACACATTATTCCTTACTAAATTTAGTTGAAGTTTTTTCATCTTTGTTTCTTGTTTCTCTTTAGTTTAGATTAATTTATATTTTATACTATATGGGTTGTTGATGAATTTATTTATGCAAGCAAAAAGAAAAAAAATAAAAATAAAGAAAAAGCCTAAATATGTGTCTTTAATCTTTATTATTATAATAATTAAAATTTATAGTATTCTTGGATTCCCACCAAGTGGGTGTAGTTTAAAGTGTAGTGATGCCAAATTTGGGGGACAGCTCCATCATTTTACATTATATTTAAAAGCTGGACATATCTTATAATTAATTATACTATTTTTTAAAAAAATATAATCTTTCAAAGAGTTTGTATCTTGATATGCTGTAGATCCCATTTTACTAATAAATTAATTTTCAGATGTATAATTAAAAGTTCATAACGAATTGTATAATTTTTTTTTTTTTGTAATATGATGTACTATGTCATTTATATTATATCAAGATCTTATATTCGACTATATATTATCAAATCTTGAGTCAGACAATTCTTTGAATATTTGACTATATACATGAAACCATTCATATTTCATAAAAAAAAATGATCAAACAAAATAAAGCACAAAAGTATCATTATATTAATAATTTTAAATAAATTTCTTATTAAAAAAATACGTAAAATAATAAATTGATAAAAATGTAAAATTTATGTGTACGTCGTAACATTACAGATTGTTTCGGTTATTTAAATATATTATATCTGACCATTATAGATCAATTTTTATTATATCCAAATATGAATGAATGATCAAATATTTTTTATTTCTAATCTATTTGAATATTTTCAATCAAAACAAAAGCTCTTATGTTTTACTAATAAATTATGTGTTTTTTTTAAATAATAATAATGATTAATATAATATAAAAGAAAATAGATAAGTAATCTTTAAAATTTATAAAGATTGTGTGTCGGCAATGAGGGATAAATTAGTTTATGTTGGTAAAATCATTTAGGCTAAAAGTAGTTTCTTTCTACTAATAGATGATACGATTCACTAATTAATTAAGCAATCAACCTTCATTATGCTTCAACTAAAATAATAAGAAGACTAATTTACCCTAATTTAAGAAGTTTGGAAATGAGTGGACTTTAATCCTTTCCAACGACAAATGTTTCAAATACGTAAAACCTTGTATAGATTTTATCTCGTAATTCACAACCGACGGTAAAAATATGATATTACACGCTAAAGAATTGTGACAACAAAAAACGAAGTAATGATTCGAGAATCACCCGTTAAAGAACTAGAGATGTGAAAGTTGTATAGTCAATATAAAATTTGAGCTATATGCTGATTTCTATTCATTTTAAATTTTGGATGAGAAGTTTTGAGGACTATAATTTTTTAACTATTTTTGTTGGCTAAAATAATAAAAATTACACTTGTATTAGTTAACAACAATACTAAAAACAAAGATCTTAGACTCTAGTAACAAATTAGAAATAAAGTTTGAGAATTTATTCCTTGAATAATTTACAAAATAATTATAATTAATAAATATGGTTAAAGTATTTGATAGTGACATATTCGTAAAAGTTAAGATAACAAAATAAATTTATTATCTTCACGTTTTATATTCAATTCTCATTGAAAATGTAAAGATTGCGTTGAATAACAAGTTGAGGCGAGTGAAATTTGATTAGAACATATTTTTTTAAAAAAAATATATTATTATTATTTGATAGTGAAGAGTGAGGTAGAGTGATGTGAGCATGGGCATTAAGTCTCTTTTGTTAATCATTAGGGTTATGAAAATAATATAATTAAGCAATTGGAAAAGAAAAAGGACAAAAGAAAAATCTATAGCCTTCTAAAAACCAAATCTTTTTTCACATATTTGTTATTGTCTACTACTCCTCAACCTTTGTTTGGGTCCCATTTGAGTGACATTTCCTTCAATAATAATATAATAAATAAATAAATAAAAAGATGAGCTTTATTCAAAGATTAATGGGTTGGGCCCAATCTAATATATTTTTTTTATAAATTATATAATTTATAAATAAGCCCTTAATTTACTTTTTAATATTCAAATCAACTCTATAAACTTTTCTTGTTTTATTTTATGACCTTAAAAGTTTTAAATTAGGAAGGTTCAAACCTACTACTATACCACTATAGTCTAAACAAGTATTTAAATCACTCATTTCTCTAACTTTAAAGTTGGTTTCCAAATTATTAAAAAAAAAATTGATTTAAACTTTAAAGTTACAAAATAAAAAAATAAAAAAAAATTAAATCCTAAAAACAATAATAATAAATTTAAGGATTAATAAAGATATTTTATGTAATGACTATATTTCATCACAAAAATAATATGAATAAATAAATAAATAATAAAATAATAATATTTTGAATCTCTAAAACCATTCATGATTAATCCTCTAATTATTTTTTTTTAAAAGTAGTTATAAGGAAATGAATTTTTCATATAATTTGTTATTTTCAACTGAGTGATAATTTTATTAAACGGTATATGTAATTATTTTTCTTATAACTCGAATTAAAATTATTAATTTAGACAAAATATGTTCAATTCATTCATCTTAATTAAACAATTCTTTTAATTATAATGGTTATACAATACTAAATATTAATCGGTATGAAATATTTCTTTCTTTTAATTATAACTGGAGTTAAGAGAATAATTAATTATCAATCATATAGTTTACAAATCATATTTCATACAAAACATTTCATTTGTAATATGTGATCACTAAATTTTGTTCAAAGGATTTTAGTGATAATAATTTATAATGACTGCATTAATAAGTAAGGTATTAATATAAAAAATTATTATTATTATTATTATTATTATTATTATTGTTTGTTTGAATTTTGAAAAGTTAGTTTGATTCTAACATAATCTTACAAAATAATGAATTTGAAACCATTTCTCTCCTAAAAAAAATATTTGTCACTTATGTTATTCTAAAAAATTATAAAAAAAAATATTTATTATTATTATTATTATTATTTGTGACGGGAGGGAAATCGAACACGTAGCAATATAGCTATTTTTGTCTAAAATAAAAAGTGAGTGATCAAACCAAACCCCACAAGATCTTGATATTTATTTTAAAACAACTTAATTATACAAAATAATTAAAAAGTTGGCATAAATAAAACAAAAGTCATTGTTCATAGAGTTTTAGATCACAATTGAAAGAGTATAAATCCTAACAAGTGTAATAGGATATAAATAAATAAACAGTTAATAAGTATTATTCAAAATCAATTGATAAACAACTATATCCAATTAGGGGTTTACATGAGCCGAACCGCTCGTAAGTGGCTCGATCAAAGTTTAATTCGAGTTCGATCAAAATCGAATTCGAGCTAGCTCGTTTATGTTTCGAGTCGAATTCGAGCTTAGGTAAGACCCACTTGATGGCTCGTCGAGCTTTTTCGAGTCTAATCGTATAAAAAAAAATTATTATCTTTTACTTTTTAATTAAAATTTGAAACATACTCATAAGACTATCTATGGCTTATTATTTATGGGTCTCCCCAAAATATACTTATAAATTAAAAAAAAAAATGTTATATAATACAGTTAATATTTATAAAAAATAAATAAATTTGATATTAATTTAATTACAAAAATATAATTTTTTAAAATCAAATCAAAATATAATTATATTGTAATATTATTTAATATATGTCATCTCATGTGTTATATTTTATAAGATATAAAACTATTTTTATTTCATTAAAATAATTATCAAGATATATCAAAATAATATCAATAAATTAAAATTTATATTTAATATAATACTACTAAGTTATAAGGAAAAAATATATTTGATATTAATTTAATTACATAAATATAATTATTAAAAGTTAAATTAAAATATAATTATATTATAATATTATTTAATATATGTATCTCAATATATAATATTTAATAAAATATAAAATTATTTTTATTTTACTATAAAGTGTTTTATTTTTCAAAATAAACATAATATAGTCTAATATGTTTTCAAATTTATCTCAAATATAATACAAGACTTGAAAGTATTCTTCTCTAACTTGTTTAAACAAGAATAACTCCCTTAGATATTTTACATGTATTCTTACACGGACCAATACGTCTATTCTTACGTGAACCAAGTCATGGCTGAAAAAGAGTTATGGGGCGTAAAATAAAAAAATACGCAGAGGATTGTATGTTCCGATTAATGTACTCTCGACTTCCATTATATTTTTTAATATAAGAAATTAATATATACATATATTTAAATTCGAGCATTTAGAGCCGAACTCGAACCTATAGTTTTATGATCGAGCCGAGTTCGAGCTTGATATTGAAAGCTCGATCGAGCTCAAGCCAATAAAAAACGAGTCGAGTCGAACTCGAACTTGGACTAATTTGAACTCGACTCAGCTAGTTTACACCCCCCATATGCAACAATAAATACAATGTATAGAATCTCAAGAAAATCAAATGAAAAATACCATAAGTATTTTCATCTTTTAACCGGATATTCTAGATATACTAAAATAGCAAAAATTGATTCTATATATCAACATTCGCCATACTCCTTCATCGTGTTGAATTTGAACAAAAACACATGTTACGATGAATATAGTAATTGCTAAAGTCATTTTAAGGACACTTTTATTACTACGATAAATGTCTTAGTTAAATTAATTTGTAACATTTTAAATGTAGTGGAGAATCACAATTAAACAATAAAGCACAAAAACTTATGTAGTTATGGTTATGAGTTCACTTTAATCATTTAAAAAAAACATTGTTAACTTACTTAAAATATAATAATACAAATTGGACATAAAGAAAGAAAAAAAAAGTATTATGCCATTATTTTAACTATATAGCACAAAGTTCCCTCTTTTAAATAATCAAGCCTCAAAATCAATTGATTTCAAGAGTTCAAGGATCTAATTGAACTTTAAGACCTTGTTCGATTTGGTCAATCAAACATCATTTCGTCTATTTTCATCTATAGCGAGTTAAAATACCTCTATTTTAAATTATTATTATTTATGTTATTTATATATATATATATACTTTTTAAGTCTTTTTACCAAAATTAATCACTACCTCGTCAAAATCATAAACCATCGTTATTTTTTTCTCCTTCTAGATTATTCAAATAAACCCAATCCGAACAAGCTCTTGCATCAAACTCGTGTTTCCATTAATTGACAATTCATGTTGATTGATTCAACTTTTTTTCCAAGTCTACTCCAACACTATAATTTTTGGACCCATCCTTGTCTGTGATTGTGGAAAAGTTGTGATTTTGATTAACCTTTTACTAATTTAGTGAATAATTTATTAGTATGAATAAGATGAATAATCGGTTATCGATAATTTTGACAAAGTAAATTGAAAATATATATATATAAGTAGTGCGATTAAACATATCTAAACTTAGTAAATATCATTGCAAATAAATTATACACTAATAAACACACAAGAGATTAACAAATAAACCATCTTGGACTTGAATTTGATATATTAGTTAGCTATGAGATCTAAAAGGAACATACTTGAAGGACATATACAAACAATAATGGAATTATCATCAAGATCTCCACCCATCAGCACAATATAACAAGTATAATAAATAAATGACCCTACCCTATTTAGAAATTCATCAAAATATAGTAGTGGTAAAATAATGATCCAATTAAATAATCAAATTAATCATAACAACAATAATTTTGTCATTTAGCCATCACTACTATTGCCTTGGAGCCAATTGACCAATATTGTTTCTTTTTTAAACATGATTAGTCATCAATTATCTAAACAATGCCTACAAGATGAACTAACTCTAAGAATGAATAATGAATGATAGAAATCCATGTAAAGTGAAGTAAAATGGTTATCAAGAACAAGTCATAAAAAAAGTATCTAGAATATGAGTCAAATCAAATCTCAACAATGAGAACTATAAAAGTAATAAAGTGAATCGTTAACGAAATTCAACTTCAAGTCTCAACTTAACCTAGGGCTGCAAATGAGTCAAACTGCTCGCGAGCCGCTCGATCAAAACTTGATTTGAGTGTCACTTTGACCAAGTTCGAGCCGAGCTCGAGCCAATTCGTTTAATATTCGAGTCGAGCTCGAGCCCATATAATATTTGTTTGACGGCTTGTCAAGCTTTTTCGAGACTGATAATAAATAATATATTTTTTAATATTAAAACCTAAAATTTAAAATAAATACTTTTTCTTGACAAATATTTGAAAAAACTTATAAGTAAATAGTCGAGTCGACCTCGAGCTCAAATTTATAAACTCGTTTGAGACCGAGTTAATAAATACTTAATCGAGTAGAGCTCGGGCTCAAACTGGCTTTAACTTGGCTTGACTCATTTGTCGCCCTATTTTAGCCCATACGAGATTCTTAATATCTTCAACTTTTTCTCGTGTTTTTTGTTTTCTATTTTCTTTGATTAACCCGTGATAATTCATGTCATGGCATAGACTATGGATCTAAACTTCGATCCTTAAATAAATGAAGGATTGATCATCTAATTTTTAAGAATTTAAGGGGGCAAACATGACATTTAACATCATGTAACATCATTAAAAAGCATAAAAGAAGGGAGAAGAAGTCTTACAAAAAAGGAAGGAAATCTCATTTCCTAAAGAAGACTTCATTATGTGGAAAAGAGTTCCTTCTATAAGAACCTAACCTTATGCTTTTTTATTTTTATTTTCTTTTTTTTTAAGTGGGGAGAAATAAGTGCATCAAACAACTGCTTTTGTCTCCCAACAAAAAAAAATATATTATAAATAAAAGCACGGTTGGTATATAGAATATATTACACATCTGTGTAAAGAAAAAGATGATAAAATATACAATTTTTTTGTGCCTTTAATCTCCTTTAGAAAATAACTTCATTCATGGATTTCATAAACTTTAGTATCATAACTTGACTTACAAGAAATATAGCTAAATTGGGCCTTTAATTTTGTTTTAAACTATAGAACATTTTAATTAAATTTTAATAAGATAACAAAAATACGCAAAAACAGTACAAACCAAGGAGTTACGTCTTGCCTAAATGAATTGAATAGGCCGGAAAATAAATTGTTGTAGAATTGTATCGTTAACACAACATAACTCCATTAGTTAAAACTTAACATATATATATATATATGGTTTAAGGATTTTGGACATAGGGTGAGGCGACTTAAGCAGACGAATTTTACCTCAACTCCTCGAGTCCTTTATATGAACTCCGTAATTTTAAAAGTGATGTTGAATAGGTATAATATAAAAGTGTAAGAATATATTTTTTACAACTAAGGCCCAAAATAAAAATAAGATATAAGGTAAATAATTTATTTAAAACCGTTAAATATTAACAAATTTGTAAAATAGTAAAAAAAATACTTTAAATAATATTATTATATATAATTCAATATAAAATTAATTTAAAAAACAATAATAAACAAATAACATTAAAAATACAAGTTATAATTATAAAAAATATTTATTTGAATAAGTAATTTCTTTTTAATATGTAAAATTTACTTTAATTTTTTTTTAAATAGTATAATATCATAAAATATAAATAATTTATAAAATCGTAAATTTAAAACCGTAAAAAATTAACTAGTTTAAGAGTTACATAAAACAAACATATTAAGATTTTAATCGAAATTTTAACAGAAAAAAAATACTTATTTCTGAAAAAACTCATTTACTTCACTACCAGAATGAATTTTTGTTTCATGAAAAAAACTTATTTTCAAAACTCTTTATGAAAAAAACTCTTTCTACTTCACTACCAGAATGATTTTTCAAATAACCTTATATACAAATGAAGTTCCAAAAGCCCATCAAATGCAATAGCAAAAATAAGCTTAAATGCAAACAAATATTATGAACTAGGTCAAAATAAAAATAAATAAATAAATAAAAATCTAGAGAAAAAAGAAAAAGGAAGTTATCAGAAACCCTAGCAAGCAAAATTCTCAAAAATCCCCTTAACCATAATTCAAATGAATGTCTACTACAAAGAATAGCAAAATTCAAAAATAATGAGCTGTCTTCAAAAAAATCCAATCAAAACCAAAATAATTCAAACTTTTGAAACTAAACCAAGAAATCTCCCTTAAATTCATTCTAATTTTTAAAACAATGAGCTACAAACTCATTCAAAGGTGGTCCGTCAAATTTAAGATTATGATTCTCAGATATAAATAGGTTTAACATCGTTAGCTCCAAAACTTGTAGCACAAATTGGGCATTTTCGATGTCGTGATTCAATAACTCTTTGGATGCAAGGATTGCAAAATAGGTGGTAGCATTTCGTAATAACCACCTGCAAATTCAAGGGAAAAAAAAGGTAAAAATAAACACACTGCAAGAAGCCCTTTGGCAGACGAGACAAAGAAAAAAAATTGCCCGAAAGAAGATTAGGGTTCTAAAGGGCCAAACACATTGTTATTGTTATTCTTATTCATAATCAATTTGATGGGATTCTTGACTTATCACCTTAATTTAATAACAAAAACATATCCCTTAACCTAAATGACTAAGTTCTTATTTTGAATTAAGTTAATTTAATAATTGTGAATTAAAATTACTTAACTACAACTCAAAACTAAAGCTAAAACAGTTCAGCAATCAAAAGACGACGTTAACCCTCCAAACTAATCAACTTACATAAAAAATATGGGAAAAAAAATGTATAATAATGATGTTAAAACTTAAAAGTTATCTTTGCTTGCTCAAATTAGATTACCGAGTTACTTAACTCTGTAATCAAGTATGAGCAAGACTAACTCCTAAGACTAATCAACTTACATCATTACAAGGGTAAAATAGTCTTTTAAGCTCTTTCCGTTCCACATTTTATTTGACACTTAAAATACAGTATTCAAAGTTTTTTTTATATTTAAGTTATTTGACACTTAAAATACAGTTTTCAATATTCTTTTCAGTTTTATAAATCGCACAAGAAAAATGTATACGCACCTCCTTTGGGCTTTCTTGACAAATGCCACATGTCAGTATTTCCTTGTACTCTGCGAGTTCCTTCCGAAGCTTTTGAACCACAGAGGATCCCTCTATTTCCGACTTAAGAAGGGAAGCTTTTCTTCTCAAAGTTTCCAATTCCTCTTCAGTTCTTCTCCTCTTGAACCTAATCAAATAGAAAATAAAAGTGACATTTGGTCATATAGGAAGAAGTCGAGAAACTTTGGATTTTCAATATTACCTCACTATATCCAGTTCTACTTGCATCTCTGTAAGACTAGTTCGACCAGATTCAACCTTCAATCGTGATGCTTCCAGAGACTCCTTCAGTTGCTGAGATGATTTATTCGTATCCAACAATTTCTTTCTCATGATTTCTAGGGTCGACGTGTTTTGATGCCTACCATCAATAAGTTTCTGAAGATGGTCTTTAGACATCTTTAACTGCAAAGACAATACTCAAATTAAAAAAAAAAAATACTAAGAATATTTTAGTCATTAACCCAAATAATTCACTTTTTCATCACTTTTCCAGAAAATCGGATTGTTTAAGAAGAACAAAAACTACATCAAACAAGCTCATGAGCTGGACATGCAAAGCATACCTGATCCTCTGTTCTTTTTGCTTTCACCTCATACAATCCAACAGAGGCTTTGGTTTGCTGATTATTCCTCTCCAATGTTCTTTTCTCCATAAGAAGATTGTCATTCAGCTGTCTTGCCCGAACTCCTTCTAGAACAAGCTGAAACACAGCCAAAAGATCTCTGGATCACAATCTATACGTTACATCAATCATTGAGACAGTGACTACATTTCTGTGATGGGTCGCATATTCAACTATAGAGAGGGCAGATACAACATCAAAAAACAAAGCTAACATGTCAATTTAGCCATGTAGACAAAATATATGCCATTTCACGATCATTTAGTCGTCTCATAGTCAAAATATTATAAATTAACCAAAGAGATTATGTATTGCAGAGCATGAGGAATCTATTTCCCTATTCTAGTTAGAGTCTGGTGTGTAACTCATATAATTCCATGTATTTCATTTAGAAGTGGTGGGGATTCAGCTAATTTATACATTGGCTTCTCTAGGATTTGGGGAGTGACATGCATCATTCCCAACCTAAGAAGACTCTAGTAACAATGAAAAACAAAACAGAGCATAAAGCATCAAAAGTTATAAAGCATCAAAAGTTATAAAGCAACTTTATAATGCTCCTAATTCAAAAGCAATATGGATAACAAGATGATTGCTAGCAGGACTCAGAAGGCTCCTCAGCCTTTTATTTCAGAATATTGTTTCCTCATCTTTAATATTAAACCAAAAGTTTAACACATTTGGGAATATTGTGCATAACCAGACACTTGGATAAATTTATTCAACGAAATTCTGGAATCAACCACATATAATTCCTACTAAAGAGCTTGTTTGATCTTCGTTTATTTGGTCTTTTTATTATTATTTTTAAAAAAACATTGTATGATGAAAAAGTGGGTTATTTGGGTTGAATTACTAAAATCTTGTATATAAAAATTTAAATTTAGATATTTTAATTGATGAATTAAGTGATTTGATAGTTGAAAAGATAATTATGTGATAGAGGTTTTTCTTTTCTAAAAAACCCAAACCCCAAGACAAACGAGACTTTAGAACTTCTCGGAACAATATTTACAAAACTTTTTTACGATATATATATATATATATATATATATATATTCAACAAAATTCAAAATTTATTCAACGGGTTGCTTGATAGTTGAGTTGGACAATTAACAACGGTCAACTAAAGTGTTCAAGACTTGAAACACACATTCTTTGTATTATTAGTACTCGTTTAGTATAACTCTTTGTACAACAACAACATTTTGAAAATGACAGTGAAAATTCATTGTAGTGTATTCATAAATCAACTAACATGGTATTGTGTTTGTGCCCAACCACCTAGAAATCCAATTCAGGATTTTGTACCAAAGAAAGAGTTTACCTTAGTATTGTAATCATCCCGCTCCGTTACTTCCTGCAAAAGTTGTTGGTTTTTTGTCTGTATGTCATCGTATGCTTGACCAATTGACTGAAGAAAGCAATCAAAATATTAGCCCTACAATATAGATGATATTTAAAAGGGGAGTTTTAGTTCCAGCTATAAACATAAAAGGAACAACCTCTATTTCAAATAAGTAGGCTTCATGTTCCTCATTTTTTGACTTCAAGACATCAGAAAGCCTAGATTTCTCCCTGAAATACCATAAAAACAATACTTAATGCACGAATCAACTCATAAAAACTAGAAGAAGAAAAAAAGAGAATTTTTGCAATTCGTTTATCACTCGTCCCAAAGACAACAAAACAAACGAGAATGAAAGGTTTTGGCTGTTAGGCTTTGTTTTTGTTTGGTTGCTTTCCAGAAGGAAAGCAGAGAATGCTGCAGATTCCATTAGTTATAATAAATAACGGAACTTAGTCAGCAACCTTTCTAAACTGAAGCAATAAAGACAGACAAATCATGAAACAATTTGCAGTCAGCAAAACGATTGGACACTGTAAAAGAAAGTTAAATAAAGAAGATATTAAACACTAAATCCAAATAACCCCTTATCCCATCATCAACCAAAATATCAAATTACCCTTTTTTTTATAACATTTTAAATACTAAATGCAAAAAATATTTTGTCATTTAGCCCAAATAATCCACATTTTCATCAAAGAAGTCTTTTTATAAAAAATATTTCAAAAAAGAAAATCAAACAAACTATAACTGATGGTTCATTTGATAATGAGAAAGAAAGAAATGACAACAGACAAGATCATGCTTGGAAGATATTTTTGCTCAAACACCAATGAAACTCAAGTTCTACTACATACACATTGGAAAGAGGAGGACCGGGTATGTGAAATTACAAATTCAGATGCATTTAAAATTTTGTTTCAGATCAGAACCTTTTTGAAGCTTCTAATTTCTGTCTCAAGTCAGCAATTTCAGCTTCGGCAGCTGTTAACTTTTGTTGAGAATGGCCTTCAGCTTCAATAGCAGCTTTAACGCGTGTCTCTAAATTATGCTCATTCAGAGCTGATTTCAAGATCTCGACTTGAGCCCATGCCTTACACTCAGCATCCCTGGCATCCTGAAGATCTCTGTAACCACATTAATCAAATTAAATGAAGATGTCCACTTTAGAACATACCAAGATAGTTATTAAGAGGAAAGTGGTTGGGAGGAGATAATATTGCAAGTATTCAGATTAATTATCCAATGTATAAATTATTCTAGTGAATCAGATAAAGTAAGATTCATTTTAAAAAAGTCAGCATTGCATTTTAGTATAAGCTAACCTTGAGTCAGTGGATTCAAGCGTGTACATTTCTAAGAAAATTTTCAACTCCGAATCACACTCTTTTAAGTCATCAAGCTGCAGTGAGAGACAAAATTATGAAAAGAAAAACGATTTAGAACTAAGAAATATAATATAAAGGGATTATAAACTAGCAGAATGGATATATGTTTAAAACAATAACTGTTTGGAATTCAAAATATCACATCACCAACTGCATGAGATCTACCATTTGAACCAGGTCAAACCAACAGCATTCCTCCATAGCTAAGTGGGAAGGGAATGAACGAGGAACAGAGGCAGGACTTAAAGGACACAAAGAAAAAAATACAGTATATTACATGTAAGGGTTATACTCTAAAATTAGAAAATTCAAATGTTGTCATCATAATAATGGAGACCCAAAAGTGAAATATCATCCCACTAAGCTTGATTCCATGAAGCATAATAGACAGCATAGAGTGCTATATTATTAACATAATCCTATAAAATGTAAAAGTTGGAAAGATAAGCCATGCTCAACTTCAATTTGGCCAATATGACCACTACTATTAGAGTTTGAGACATCAAATTATTTGCACATCTAGAGATAAAAATAAAGCCTAAATAGACTAGAAAACAATTAAACCTATAACTAGTCTAAGCAATCCCCATTTTTATGAATTAACGGTTTTGTCTACCAATTGAACTTATCATACAATTCTCAGCTTTATTGTACCAAGGAAGAGTTTAGGGAAGAAGATTATGAGAATTAGAGAAATCTTAGGAGAGGAATCAGATCTTTTCGTTTCCAAAATCTGTTACAACCATATGGCATGTATTTGTAATGTCATAATCTTTTCTCTTATCTAGTTTAATCTGGGCCTTTACTAGACTATTAGGCCTTTACAGGTGGTGGGCTTGTTTTATTTATCAACTATGGCTTAATAAATCATCTGGCCCGTGCTATTCTCAGATGATAGTCCTTTACTTGTCTGTTTGTCACGTGCACTGTTTCTTCCCACAGTTCCTCTCTTATTCATGTGCAACCATTAACCAAGTGAATGGGGACCTCATTTGCTTCAGTATAGAAAATGCAAGAATTATACTAAGCTAAAAGAACCAGTAAAAAATAATACACTTCCTAAATTTGAAAATCATGGTTGGAAAAAGAAAATCCTCCAAAGGAAGAAAGTGTTGAGTTTATAAAAATTGTTGCCAATTTGTGTTGTACATCAATTAATTTAACAAAAATAAAAGCAGATCCTTAAATACTGGGAAAAGTAATGTTCCATGCTTATCATACAATTCTCACTTGTCAAACTATATAAAAGGAATCTCATAATATACTCGAGTTTGGTAGTAACATACCATAGTTTGCAACTTATGAAGTTCAGCAACTTCTTCGGCTGATCTAGCTGATAAAGTTTCCAGCTCTTTAGACTGAAAAAATCAAACATTTTAGATCTCCGTCTTTTATCAATAAGTTGCACTACCTAGAGTAAACATGCATACCTTCCTGACAAGCACACCAGAAATAGATTTGACATCTGCCCGCAAAGAATGCACATCTGAAGCAGCTTCTTTGTATTTACTTAATTGATTCTGCATATTCCCCATTTCTTCAGGAAAAGAAGAAATCAGGGCCTTAAATTCTGAAATTACTTCTTTCCTACCTATAATAATATAGAATAAGTCAAATTCGGGAACCATGAAAAGTGTCGTTCTGCACATGAACAATGAATAGCTTAATGATACTATAAGTTTCACCATACCAGATTCTCTTGACGACTCTTCTAGCCTAGTCTCAATTAGTTTTCTTTCATCAAGTTGTTTCTGTATCTCAACTCCCAATTCCACTATTCTGGAATCAGCAACTACACAACTCTTCTGTAAAACATCCAAAATGTCACTTTTTACAGCTGTGTCTTTTTCAAACCACAATAGGTTATCTTTCGCAACCTGCAGTTCAAATTAAAGAGAATAGTTAGCATAAAGTGATACTTGGGCTTGGCCATGGATGTTCACAATCTGGTATGTATCCAAAGGTTGGGAATGGAATCATTAGACACGCAGACTATATAATGGTGAACTAGGTATCATCATCCATATTATTAATGTAAGAAATTCTTGATAATATGACACATCAATCTTTTCTTCTTGCAACAGTTTAAAGAGGTTCAAATCCCACCTCTTCCATTAGCAAAACTAAAAACTCCTTTCTTTATATAAAAAAAATTCTTGTAGACTTGAATTTAAGGGGAGACAGATTAAAACTTATACTTCTTCACTTTGGAAAATGAGGAACTCACATTTGGTAGAGATAAAATAATTCACTTAGAACATGTCCAAGTTGAATATTCCAAGATGCAGCATACAATCAAACTCAAGTAACCATGGATTACCAAGAAAAAAAATGTGATTGCTGACCAATTTAATACCTGCAGTTTTTCAAATAGGGTTTGATAATAGAGGGCATCTGTCTTTGACTTTGCAAGTTGCTCCTTTACCAAGAGAAAAGCTTGAGATGAGGAGATCCCCTTTAAACTCTTCAAAGTGTTCTATGAAGTTGGTATACAAATTCAAATTAAGAAAATGTAATTAGTAACAAATGGAGAAATAGGATTTTATTAATTCATGCAATGCAATACGAGGGGAAATATGAAATCTTAACCTGAGCATCAGAGAGTTGTTTCAGAATTCTTATCCGTTCTTCATGCAGATGTGTGAGTTCAACTAACTGACCAGAGGCTTCATCCTGTAAAGAAGTTAAAACCAACTGAGCAATTACCAGCTTTCTAAAACCCATACATCTTATTTTTCTTTTCCATATATAGCCACAGAAAAATTAAGGGGAGAGTTTTTCAATCAAGTAATTACCAGCAATTCCTTGTATGCAGACTCCATATCTTGCAGATCTTTCTGTTTATCTCTCGTCTTATCAGCAGAAACAGGCTTATTTGCCAAATTTAGTATGGGAAAAGATGAAATTGTTGCATCTCTTCCTGCTTTTACAGCAGACAATTTAGAATTGCTTTTCTCTAATTCAGCAATAAAACTCTTCAGTTCACCTTCATGAGAAGAAACATACCTTCTTTAGATCTTACACAGTTTCATGACTTCTTGGCTATCAAAGGGAGGAAATACATTGATAAAAAATCGTATATTTAATTATCAGTGGATTCTTATGAAACAATAACTTCATAATCTATAGGGCTAACGATGGATAACCACCACCAAGATGCATGCCATGATCTTATATGGATACCAATTTTTGTTCTTAAATGTGCTGACACCTGAACTTCGGATGAGTATTTATCATATATGACTCAAAAGTAGTCAAAGGCGATCACTTTTTTGTATTACTAATGAGAAACTCTACAGTATACATTACCTGTCCGTTGCCTGAGGTCTAACATTTCTACAGGTGGTATTGATTTGTTATAGTTGTTACTGATAAGGAAAGACAAATGGCATCATCTTACAGGAAACCTATCATTTTAATGTTTCGTGATTTCTCAGAAAAGAGACTGGTTGAGGGAAATTTTGGCATATTTCATTGGTTTCGGGTTAGGTCCAGCTGAAGACTGCAGTATCCAACTTCAAGGTCACAAATATGAGATTCTCCTTCCAGGTGAGAATTGTCAATATTAAAAGTGACTGCACAATAAATTCATGGAAACAAGATATTTCCCAACAACTAATAATTGAACACAGCCTTACACCCATATTCTTTTAAGAGAACAAATCAACGAGAAGATGATCCTCATATATAAAAGAAATTGTTCAAATAGTTGTCACAGAGAAAACATAGGGCACAGTATAGTACAGTTGATTTTGGACTAATTCAATGGACAATAATGATTCAGTAAGTAAAATTCATTTCAGAGACAGGTAAGTTACCCTCCAACCCTCTGATAACAGCTTTATTCCCTGTATCAGTGTCTCTATGAGTCTGCAACTCTCGCAACAATGATTTATGCCTCATAAGTAGATCTTTCAAAATACGTCTAAGATTCTTGATCTCTTCCTGTAAAGTACTGAATGCCTCTTTCTTATCTGTATAAAGGAAAAAATATATTGGGAACTGAACTTACAACAGGTTTTAAAATGTAAGCATTAGACAAATAGACAATGTTAGACAACTGTCCAGCAAACATTACCATCTTCAGGAAGCACTTTCATAGCTGATTCATGCAGACTATCCTTACAAGAGAATAGAGTCTCCATTGTTGACTCCAAGTTGCGGATTATTCTGCTAGATTTCTCACAAAGCATTTTTGCATTCACCTCAATCTGACCGCGTGTATCAATTCCGCCAGTTTCTACAAGGAAACTAGGAGAAGCATTGTCTGCAACAGAAAATTGAAGAAGGAGACGAGAGAATCAGAGTGAATTTAGTCAGATAAGAGATGTTTCACTATATACTCTCATCATCTTACCATCTGCCTACTCAGCATAACAAATAACATAAAAGGAATAAAAAGGGAATCATAAACTCAGAAAGGACAGCTGTTGGATTATTTATATATTCTGATTTCAGCTTAGACGGTCTGGACTACAAAGGCCTTGATGTGGATTGTTTGGGAATATTTCCAAATATAACTCACTATCTAATCTACCAACACATCATTAAAATCATTAACCAAAATACCCTCCATTTCTTCCTTTTCTAAATTTAGTCATTCATTATATATTTGTACCCCTAATGTCTTTTTACTCAAACAACCCCAAATAACCTGGTTTTTCATAACCTACATTAACAGGGTTATTTGAAATAACCAGGTGGTTATTATTTCAAATAACCCCAGATCAAACAAGGCCCAACAGATAGAGGAAACGATCAGGACCCTTCATTTCCATGATGAATATTAGTCCTCCATTAATAAGACAAGTGAGTTAGGGTTCCATCAATCCGGCTAAGAAACATGTACAAGGAAAAGAGCAACCATACCATAGGTCTACCTATTAAGATATTTTTGAATGCAAATTTAATTTTGAAAAATAATAAATATTCACCTTATTCAAGGCTCTTCTGCAAATAACTGAAACAAATGAGATCATATATACAAGTGAAAGCTTATGGACTTATCTACGACAAAACATGAAAGTGCAAAAACCCCTTTATACTTTTTTCATTTATTTATCAAGCTTTGGATGCCCATTACAAATTGCATAATCTCAATTGATAGGTATTCTAACCAAACAAATCTCTCTAAGTGAGCATGCCTAGTGAAGAAAGCAGCTGAAGACAGAATGCTCAATTCTACCTAAAACAATAAAACCTTGACCAAGCCAATCCTGCAAAACTTAAACTTACCTAGATACGATCAATAAATATGCCAAAGAAGTAATAATTAGAACAGAACAATCATCCAGTTATAGCAATATAATAAATATTTGCAGGATCAAACAGTATTCTCAAACTATTTCAACAAGGACCTCATGCCTTCTTCTAAAGGTAATAGCAATGAAGATCATGACAATCCAAATGACAGAAAGAATGAACAAATCAAAAAAGATCCTTTTCATAGCAGGTCTGTGAAAATTGAGCAGAAATGACAATTGATCAAACTCAAAGTTAGGTAGCAGTAACTGAGAATTTTAAACACAGCCCAACTTGATGGAAAAAAGAATAACAGAAATATGATAGCCTCACCCTTTTCGTTCAATTGATTCCTATGATCATGTTGACTGCTCAGCAAACCCTTCATTATAGTAGAACGTGACTCACAACTTCTAAAAAGCTAGTGTATTAACAAAACAAAAGCAAGGGAGAAAACAAAGAATTGAGCAAAGTCAGAACCATAATTCTCTGTTAGCAAAACATAAGAGAATTTAACATGATGAAAATAGTTACCTCCTCCATAGACTTGTTTATCATAACAATTATCTCGTCATAGGGTTGTTGCCTTTCAATCATTTGACGAATTTTACGCTCTAGTGCCATACGGTCCATTTTCAGGCATTCCAGTTTCTGGGAAAGCTTTTGATTTTGATATTGAAGTACTATAGTGTCAATCTGTCAAATATATCACATCTATCGTCAATCATACACCAAACATCACAGAAATATAATTCTAGGAGGTTGACAAATATAACAATCATTTTCCAGAGATTAATTGAAATAAGAAGCACAAACAATCAATTGAATTTCAAAAACTAGCATCGCTGCAATGATGATGAAGTCAAATTTCAGTTAAACATCTCTCAAAATATCTCGAAGGCACAAAACCATCTAAGAGACTGGATAGATTTCAGTTTAAAAAGCTCCTAGCATCTAAACATGTTTTCGTTCACGTAAAGACAAAGCACAGTATCTTGATTCAGAGATCTAAGGGAATGGCCACCATGCGGCGCCGAAAAAAAGAACCTACTATGAAAGGACGATTACCTTGAAAAGTTCTATTAGGTCAAGGAAATCACTACTTTGCAAATAAGTTCTAAGCCTATATATAGAGTTTGGGGAAATGATAAATGAGACGTATATATACAGCCTAATATACATCTTTTATTTGTATATTCTCATTTAAGGCCTTAATTAAAATCATAGTAAGTACTTTTTCCGCTTTCCGATAAATCATTTCCGTTAAGGCCCTCATTCAAATAAATACTTACTGATTCTTGAAAATTATTATATAAAGTAAAAATCGCTGCCTATGTATTGTAATTATTATATACTCATTTAGGTCATTGATAGATATCAAACACTAGTTACCCATTTTGTTCTTGATGTTTTAGAGCCCATACTCACAGTCACAGAACATCTGGATTCTAACATAAGGAAGTATATAGAACAAAGACAGCATCAGATAGATATAAAAAGGCGCAAACAGAGTGAATTATATTGAACTTTTCAAGTGACTGGAGTCTTGAAATTCATTCAAAAAGAAGAACAGACATCCAAATTATATACTTTCCTCATACACCAATCTTTATACCCCCCACTAAACTAGAAAATGCTTGGCATATGAATTTAATCCTGCCATCTTATTTGGAATTTGGTCAGCAAGATGTTCATGCAAAATTATTAAAAAATAATAATAAATGAAAAGTTAAAGCATGTGTCAACGTGGAATTAGTTGCCACGCAACAACCTTACAAAGAACTTTCCTTAAAAACTCAAAACTCCAATATATTGTAACAATTTGTTATCAAAAGAAATCAAGGAATTGTTTGGTCACTTTGATGAGGGGTGATTTTGAGATTTTGGACATATCAATCCAAAATCACGTATACGAAATAGTAGTTTTAACTATTAATGTGATTTATTATAAATTTATAGTCCAAAATCACATCATATAAAGAAACTTTTATCTTTTTATTTAATATTTTAGCATCACAAAATTTATTCATAAGCTACATAATCCGCTATCTCCTACAACTTAAACAAGGGTAGGTATACATTTTTTTTGTTATCCACTTTGTCAAAATTCCTTTTTTACAGACAACATAGATGAGTAATAACTAATAGAGGAAATTTAATGTGTAATCGAAAATGTACTCTAGGCCATACTGAAATTAACACAAATAAGATAGCATCATAGACAAGCAATTGATAACGATCAATTATTTGAACAGAAAAAACAATCAAATCAAAGTTTGCAAAATTTACAAGTCCTTAACAAAATGATAAGTCTACTAGTAATCCCTTGAAGAAGACACCATTTTGTCCAACAAATTCCGATTATCCTTTGATTGATTTGGGTTTAATGGAAAGGAAGTAATAGTAGGCTCTCCAAATCAAATAAAGCCTATACAAGACTTAAGATATGATACTTTTTACTTTCTTTCTTCTTTCCCCTATTGCCAAATGAGGAAAAAAGAACACAATGCGCCGTAGGATAGGGCAAGTGTTCGATTCTATTTTCACATAGCCATGACTCATGAGGAACTAAATGACGTCTTTAACCTTCAACTCGTACTGGTTGAAATAGAAAAGGATGTTGTAAAAGGCATTCACAAATTACAAACACTCTCAAACATAGTCTCAGCCCAAGATTTCTCAGCAAATCTCAGGTCCTAGTCCCTAGGTCCTATCGCTTAATTTATCCAAATGAAGAAATAGTTGTGCTTGGATCACATTTCAATATGTGATTTAAAATGGAGAATAGATTATTCTCACACTCTCTTTGAGATGTTCTTAGTACATTACATTGCAAATTTGCAATAACCCCTTATACTAATACATAAATTTGAGCAAGAAAAAGCTATAAATGGCACCAGAAGTACAAACTAACTCATCATTCATACCATTTCACAAAAATTATGACTGTAATCACTAAAAAAACAAGGAATCAGTAAAAAGTACAGTGTATAAAATGAACATAAAGAACTACTCCAAAATCACCTTCTTTTCTTCAGATACAGGTTGTTTCCTATTAGAAGTAGTTGAATGTGAAACTGAACTCACACTCCGTCTTTTCCGATCTGATTCACCGGTGCTCACCATCGTAAAACCCTAATAATCTTCTGTATCCAACTTCAGAATCAAAACCCAGAAATGTTCGCAGCTCAATCAGCAAAACGATGTAATAATGTATATCAAATATAGCCCAGAAAATCTATAGTGCTCCTGAATCATAAATCATCAAACTTTCAATCCGACTATCAAACTGAAATGAATCCCTAATTGAATTATTTGAAACTTCTATCAATTGAAAACTCTAATTCCGTGCTTCTCTTTCACTCTGATCATCCTTCGTCTTCATCATATCACTGAGTTTTTCTGAATTTTGATTTTTCCGGCGTATGATCATCATCTCATCGTTGATGAAGGGGAGAGAGAATTCTTGGTTTGTTTTTTATTATTTTTTTGAAATTATAATAATTAAATTTGTTAATATAATATTTTTTATAATTATATATTTCAAATTTAAAAAATAAAAATAAAAGGGTAGTCTGTATTATGTGGAAATGTTTTTGATTATTATTGAAATTTTATTGTATATGTTATTTCTAAATTTGTTATAAGAAAAAAATGGTAAATAGTCTACCCAAATTATTATTTTTCCAGTATTGTTTTCTCTTATTTTTGTAAAATTATAATAACAAATTTATTACATAAATATTAAAAAAAATTGTTAATATAATATTTTTTATAATTATATATTTCAAAATTAAAAATTAAAAATAAAAGTTTTAAAAGAAAAGGATAGTCTGTATTATGTGGAAATGTTTTTGATTATTATTAAAATTATTACTATTTAAGTTATTTCTAAATTTGTGATAAGAAAAAAAAACAAATTATTATTTTTCCTATATTGATTTTTAACAAAATCTGTACTTGTATAATTGTATAGTACAGATTACATATATCCATTGAAAAAAAAATGTAATCTTTGTAGTTTTAATTAATTTTTTCTTTTTACAAAAAAAATTCTGTTGATTTTGAATTATCCCAATAATCTTAATTTTATTATGGTGTCAAAAATAAATATTTTAATTTTTGAAATTTTATTTTTATGTAATTTTATAGTGTGTTTGTTTGAGTTTTTTATAAAAATTTGGTCAAACACGACACTTAATCTATAAACAATACTGTATTATTCTTTAATAAAAAAAATATTTTATCATTAAAAATTAATACATTTAAACTTTTTTTATTAAAAAATATTTAATTTTCAAAATCAACATTATTTCAAGAATCTGTGTTTATTATAATTACTAAAATATTTATATATTTTTGACATAATTAACTAATAGAAAATATAATGTTTAAATAATTTATTTTAAGCAAAAAATTATTAAACTTATTTTTTATTTTTTTAAACAAAAATTATCTCAATAAAAAGCATCATTTAACAAATTCAGAATTCTAACACAAAATTGTGAATTATGCTAATTTCCTAAACAAAATATTAAAAATATATAAGATTCTATTACCAATAGTGTAACACAATGGAATAGTCTAATATACAATTCTTCGTTCAAACGAAAAATTAAATTCAAATACATCGTTAGACATATACAAGACATGAAAATTCAATCAACAATGAAAATTTCCGCATCAATTGTAACAACTTATCAATAAAAGAGTAACCTTTAAACAAAACAACAAAATTCTATGATAAAAAAATCCAATCAGTAATGAAAATTTTCACTTAAAATATCCCAACAATATGGTAACCCAACAACTTGTCTGTAATTGCCTTAGTTTGTTACCTTATTCTATCTTCATCTCTAAATTTTCAAATAATTTGAATTTTGTTTAAAAGTTTGATCCAATTCCAAAAAAACTATTTCAGTCTCATATCCTCAAGGATTCTCCACAGTTGGCTCCAAGACGAGATTCTCCAAAGTTGGCTCCATTTTGTTGCGACATTTCTCACTAAGTTTTACTACACTGTCTGCAACAGAAAACCAAGGAAGAAGATGATAAAATTAGAATGAATTTAGTTAAATGAGAAAGGATTAGTTTAAATCATCAACCAAAATAACAAAATATCAACCATTTCATCAATCTTCTTTTACACAAATAACCTGATAATTTACAACCTACATCAAACAGAGTTATTTGAAAATAACCCCAGATCAAACAAGGCTCAACAGGTAAAGGAAACGATCAGGACCCTTCATTTCCAAGATGAATCTCAACAATCCAGATAAGAACCATATATACAAGAAAAGTGCAACCCTACCTATTAAGATATCTTTGAATGATTACTGGCAAAAAGAATCTTTTTATATCAACTTTCCCACTTTGTAGTCCAATACATCTTTTTTTTTCATATTAATCTCTCGGCTACCATTACAGATTCCATTCGTATAGATTTTCCCCTAGAAGAGTGATTTGCATAACCCCAATTACTATGAATTCCAACCAAACAAGTCTCTCTAAGTGAGCATAAAAATAAATTGTTATTTTTTTCCTACAACCTATTCTTCCAACTCATTTTGCTTATTTTTTTCAAAAATTGTTTAAACTACATAAGAACAACATATGGTTCTTTAAATTTATCGAATGATTTGTCGTATCCTTAAACGAGAAATACCAGGATATCTTAAGATTCGTCATCAAACACCGAACTATTTGCAAATTAAGAAACATGTCAATCAAACTCAAAGTCTACTTCAAAACCAAACAAAAGATGTAAATTCAACCTACTATCCAAAGAAGTAAGTTTGGCATTCTATATGAGTACACGACACATCCTTTCAAAATCTAGTTAAATTTCCTATCCCTAACCTAAACACCGATAAATTTAACTCTTGTACAACATTCACTCCATGTTTATCTCTAATGAAAATCCATTACACCAAACCATTATGATCGTTCATGTATATTGAATTTAACCATTTTCCAACTCACCAAGTTCGAAATCCTCAAATTATCATGATCGAGTTCAAAACTCATGGAGTGCTCTAATACTTCTAACATTGACCTCCCATCATAAAGATTGTCGAATGCAAACAACAAATAGAAAAAACTAAATAAGACATTAGTCTATTAGGTCAGACTCTTGCCACTTAAGTTATACTGGTAGTTAAAACAAGTAACCATCTGAAATCACTAAAACAAACCTCATAGTCTCTATGTTCTTAATAGAAATTGACACGATAAAAATACAAAATATAATACATATTAAGAATCTATCTCCCACACTTGTAAGCTTCAATTAAAAACATAAAGGAGAAACTCCTAACATACATATCATCACATGACTTTTCAGCAATAGTTTCTCATGAAATTCATGTTGGGTTGAAAGCACAGTGAAAACCTTATGTAGTTATAATCCCATAGCTCTAGCAACCACAACTAATAGAAATACGACGCCTGATAGAAAATAGGTAAATCTTAGTGTATGCTCCTCCGATGAAGACGGTGCATGTTGTTGTTGTTGTTGTTGTTGTTGTTGTTGTGGTTTGTTGTTTGAGAAAAAGAATGTTTTATCGAGAAATGAGTTGAACCTCGCAATAAAATCACAAATAATGTCATTGCCAATGCTAAGAACCCACTCAATTATCAACATTCCCAAGTCTCTTTCTTTAACATTTGCCTTTCCTTGACCATTTGCCTTTTCTTTCCCCTTACCTGCTTAGTAACCAAAAATTACTATATATGTGATAGTATTATGTAAATAGAAACAACAATGAATTAAGAAAAACAAACCATATAAAGAAATGGCAATACTAAAAACATGTCACACAATGATCAAAGTGAAGATAGATCAAAATTTGTTAAGTCTATTTTCAATAGGTATGATTTGGGTTCTAAAAACTACAAATTATATAATCCAAGCAAGTGTATGGAAATAGGTGATTCAAGAGGAAGGGTATTATGATTATTACTTATTTCAATAGAGAAGATGAAGAGATTGTGACACTTACTCAAGATTCAACTCAATCATCTTCCTCTAATGGAGATGATTCAAGTAATGACAAAAACTGAAAAGCTTGTAAGAAGTTTATGGAAGATCTCAAGAAGTTACCTTCGATATTAATGAATTGTGCCTTCTTGTAGATTGTGACCCATTAACTTTTTATGATGCCAATAAATCCAAAAGGTGGAGATGAATACAATTGAAAAAGAAAAGAACCATACAAGGCATAAAGTTATTGGAGTCTAAATGGTGTAAAGGATGAAAAAGAATATGAAGGAGAAACAATAAGATACAAGGCAAAACTTGTGGGAAAATGTTACAAGCAAGAATATGGAGTAGACTGTCATGAAGTCAATTTTCTTGAATGTCATCTTGAAGAAGAGGCTTATGTTAAAGCAACCTTTGAGATACATAATAAAAGAGTATGCAAATAAAGTTCTAAGATTGAAGACAGTCTTATATGGGAACAAAAAAAAACAATTTCAAATAGGGTCACAAAATTGACATAAAACAGAGACTGGTGAAAGAGAAACCTGTAGATAAGAATCGGGAAAAGGAGTTCCTAAGAGAAGAAACTTCCTTGTTTGCCATTATAGCATTCCACACAGCTTTATCAGTTGCTATGGAGACAACCATTCTCTACAAAATAAACAAATGCTGTTAAATTTCCAAACTAGATGATAACAATAACAATGATCTTCGTACCAGGATAGGTCCCTCCTTCATCAATTGGAAAACATTGCAAACCCTACTTTCAACAGACGAAGAAAGTAGAGAAAATGGATTTGGGTAGCCTATAAGATCCATCAAACGCGGAATCCAATCACTGGCTTGGAGATCACAAATGGCTCTCTCGACTTCGGCCATAGAAGGAACTTCAACAATGGATTTGGCCATAGATCTATCAATGATTCTTCCTTCTATTATCGATCTTTTCTAGGTCTCTTGTTTATGCATAATGATAACCAGCTAAAGACAACATATTTATATATTGGCCGAGCTTTTTAGAGTAGATCCCACCTCCATTCTCTACTCCATTTCACCATGTTTTGATACTTAATCATAATAAAAAAAAAGTAGTTATTTCCAAATAGGAGTGATTTCGGAATTTTTATTTTTTTTCAAACATCATAATTTTAGGTTAAAAGGGTTGCCCACAAGCCCAACGAGTGTAACCCTAGTCTAGTATGATTATAAAAAAAAATCACGTTTTTCAAGGGTTGAGATAGGCATAAAAAACTTGAGGTTAGCTCTACATACATACTGAACGAGATTTTGTCTTAAAAGTTTCAAACGATGTTAAATTTTTATCTATATGTCATAATAAATAAAATATTTATGTGGAAGAATTTTCTAACTTATCGAAAATTTTTCTAAGACTTATCCTGAGCTCGTTAAATTGGTTTTATTAAAAGACTCTCGAAAGCAAATAAAAGGTATGTCCAGCTTTCAGTAAAGTAAGTCAAGGATCTCCGCTCAACCATAGAGAGAGGATCGGAGAGACCTCCAACTGTCAAGGTAACTATGGTTCTGGAATGAGAAAAATGGTGATTAACTGATATAACCTCTTCTCTTCTTGAAAATCGCATCTCCAAAGTGAGAATAAAATACCCCTTCTCTCCCATAATGGAGGTGGAAAAACAAGGTATTCAATTTACCAATTTTAGATGATTGATAGTCAAATCTTGAATTTTTTTTATTTATGAATGTCCCATAAATAATGAGTAACGACATTTGAAATCTCATTTTTATATAATTTTAACAATAAAAAATCAAAATTACCTTGTTTTAAAAAAGCATTAATTCATAATTGGCCTAAATCTTAATTCCACTGGCAATATTTTTTTTTATCAAGTTTTTGTAATTTTAAATAATAATACAAATGTAAGTACCATGTTATATTATTAGGTTTTTAATTACTAACAATATTTTTTATTTTAATAAAAAAAATTAAAAAATGTTCATTCACAATGAATTACATCTCTTCTAGTTTTAAAATATAGTAAGTGTGCACCAAATTTATAATATATATATATATATATACTCTTTGTACTAGTACATAATTATTCCATTGTTTGATATTCTTTATAATTTTATTTTCTAAATTTCTTTATGAAAACTTTTTAAAAAGAAAGATTCCACTCACCTTTTTAAATATATTTAGTTCATGGGGAGATTTAACTATGACCAGTCCACATAGTGGAGAAGTCATTGTTTATATGGTTCTAAATTAGTTATTTTAAATAATTTATTTGTTTTTCTAAAATAAGTTATTTAAATTTATGCAAGAAGAATCACTTATTGTTTGCAAGAAAAGTATTTGTTATATAAAAAATGAGATTGAATTATGAAGATTATTTCTCCTTATTAAAATGTAATGAAATTTATTTATTTTGTAAAAAAAAAAATGAATAATTTGATTGATAATGAATTAATGATGAATGTTTAGAGTGTTTCATAAAAATAACCTTAGTATTGTGTCTTTTAATATTTTAGAATGATGAGTAAATTTAATGTTTTGATTATTTTATTTTATTTGTTTTTGTTAAAAGAATATGTGATTTATTTATTTAACATAAAAAAACATACTCAATTACACAATCAAAATAAATAAATAAAACAGAAAAATAAAAATAAAAAGAAGATGATTTTTATTTGATTCTAGAAGAAAAAGTTGAAACATAGAGAATAAGTATAACATTATAATACATGACAAAGAAATAACACTAATCTTACTTTAGCTTTAATTTTTTTTAAATTAAAAATAAAGTGCAAAGAATATTTAAGAGACCAACTATTTATGTTGGATTTCCACTAATAACATTCAAATATTTGTGTCGTCCTATTATATTTTTTAAATTGAAAAAATAAATAAAATAAATTTTGAAGTTCTAATTAATTGTTTTTTTGATAAAAAAAATATTTAGTATATTTGTATAACATAAAAACAAATATTAATTTACATACCAGCACAGATTGATAATACACAAAAATAAATAAAATTAATAACAAAAATAAACAAAGTAAAAGAGATAAAAAAAGAAGAAGCAAATATTAGAAGATAGAGAATAAGTATAATATTCTAATATGACCTTACTTTTGTATCATTAATTTTGTTGGGTTTAGCCCACAACTCACTTTTGTGTTTAGTTGCTATTATGATGTTTTTAGTGGATTTTATAAAAAAAAAAAAATATATATATATATATATATACTATTTTATAAATAAAAAAATAACTGAATTTTTAATTGGTTAAATTTTTATAATATATATTTATATTTAAATTTATTAAAAATAAAGTAGAGATATTTTGATTTATAAATCATTTTTTTTGTTAGAGACAAAGACAAATGGTTATTATTAAAAAAATATTGATAATAATATTATTTATTTTAAATGGATTAGCAAGGTCTTGGTCATATAGAATATTTAAATAACTCACCATTTTTATATCTGGACTAACAAGGTATTGTTCATAAAGAATTATTTAAATAATTTGCAATTTTTATATATGTTTTTTAAATAATCAAATAAATTCATTAATAATTTTATTTTCAATAAATATTAATACATTTTATTTTTGTTTAGTAAAATTATTTAAATAATTCATTTATATTATTTAAATAACTCATTTATATTATAAAAATAATAATTTTAAACAAATATATATGGATTTAGATGCATATTCAGAACAAATATTTTTCAAATTTACCAATATTCTAATGAATACATGGAAGAAAATAACTATGATAAGCTAAAAACTTTAAATAAATTTGTACTACTGAGCATATATAATACATTTTAAGATGTCTTTGATGAAAAGTTTATTTGAAATATATTATAATTGGAAGGGACAATTTTAAAGAATTTATTATGTTTAATTGCTATTTTTTGTTTGTAGGCTACTTCAATGTCAAAATAAAAACAAGGAATTTAGAATTTGAATATTATGAAATTAAAATTATGAAATATTTTAGATTGAATTCTTCTTATATTAAGAAAAATAACAAATTTATTGATAATTGTATTTTTATAAGTTTGTAAAATAAAAAAATTTAATTAAATAATTATCCATGAAACTTGTCTAGAACAGTCCATAGCCTTTAATTTTTTATAGACTGAAACAGAACCCTAAGCCTATGGTCACCCATCGACCTATAAATTACTCTGTTTAAAAAAATAAAATAATAATTATTATGATTTTTTATTTTCTAAATAAAAAAATATCACTACTTATTCGAGTGGTGGTGATTTGTGTAGTGTAATGTTCAAATTAATGGTTAGTTTAACAAATATTTGAAAGTGTGAGGTCACGAGATGGATGTCGGGTGGTGATTAGTGGTTGGTTTGACGTTGAATAAGAGGTTTGTGATCAATTGTTATTGGTTGTTGATTTGTTGAATTATGAGTAAAAAAGAGGTTGACTAAGATTGGTGAATGATTTTTCGAGAGATGGAGGCATATGAAAAAGTTTGAGTCACAAATTAGAGTCAATTGGTGGTTTGCCGAAGGGATAAAGAGGCATATGAAAAAGTGTGAGTCACAAGATGAGGGTCA